>NW_028317813.1:1740000-2043030 GCF_062004578.1 Staurois parvus
AGGATTGTGGGGAAGAGGCCCTTGTCCCCATCAACATGGGGACAAAGTGCTTTGGGGGGAGCCCCCCTGCCCCAAAGCACCCCCCCATTTTGAGGGCATGTGGCCTGGTATGGTTCAGGAGGGGGGGGGGGGTACTCACTCGTCCTCCCTCTTTACTGACCTGCTGGGCTGAATGCTTGGATAAGAGTTTGGTATAGATGGAGGGGGGGACCCCCACACCATTTCTTTTTACATTTTGGCATGGGGTTCACCTCATAATCCATACCAGACCCTAAGGGCTTGGTATGGATGGAGGACCCCACGCCATTTTTAATTGCCAGCAATTCTTTTATGGGGAACCCCGCTGACGGCTGAAACATTAACTCATGGTTTTTACTACTAAAATACCGCATGACTTGATAAAATAACGGATACGGTATTTTAGTAGCGATTTTTGGTGAATTCAAACTTTTTTTTTTTTACAAAAATGCTATGCTGTATCCTACAGCATACTCGGATGTGGTAAGATACCGCTTAGTGAATTGTGCCCTGTGTCAGATGTCTTGCAAATCGCACCTGAAATTGGTGGTTCACCCAACTTTGAAATCATGCAACTTCACTGTAAGTCGCACAATTTCAAAGTTGGGCTTGATGTGATTGGGGGCTTAATGTAAAATATATAGATTGCTTTTCATGTGGCATATGTTTAGATGTTGCTTAGGGGAACTATAAACACACACACATTATTGTGGCCATTCTACTAACAATAGGTAACAGTACACAAATGTGCCTCTTTATCCCTACGTAACAAAATTGAAATGCTAACATTTACAGGGTTAGTGAAGGACACCATTAGTAAGGTATTACCATTGTTAAGCAGACTTTTAATAAAAAAAATATTTGGGCTACACTTGTAGACTTCCTTCTTGAAGCGCTGGTCACCTAGCTATTATGCTGGTCCATTGTCTTTAGTACTGACCATTAATAAGAATGCAAACAAGGAAAGTCCATCTTTTTTTTTCTACATACAGTATTTGTTCCATACTGACATGACAGCCAGAAAGCTAGCATTTTCTGGAGAGATCAACGATGGCAGCCACCACATTTGTTTTATGACATGTTTCATTTAAGATATAATTGACAAGACAGGTAAAAAAGCCAGGTGATGGGTACCAAGGCTATATTCATTGCCTCTGCTGCCCTACAGTTTGCCAAAGGAGTTAAAAACACATTGGGGGAGATTTACTAAAACTGAAGCACTCGGAATCTGGTGCAACTGTGCATGGAAGCCAATCAGCTTCTAACTTCAGCTTATTCAGTTAGGCATTGGCAATAAAACCTGTAAAGCTGCACCAGATTTTACACTCTCCAGTTTTAGTACATAACCCCCCCCCCCAGGGTCACTTTGGCCATCAAAGGCAAAGTGACAGTGTGAACCCCCCCTCATCATTCCTTGCCACAGAGTGTCAGCTGATGTTGAGCACTAGAAGAAGTGGTGGTGATGTCACTTGTATATCAGTGCTCAGGTCTAGCACCACATGGAGGAGGTCACAAGTGGAGTCAAGGGTGCATTGGCAAGGTGAGTCTAACTGGATAAGAGTGGATCCTTTACAAAGACACTATCACTTTGCCCTGAATTTGCAAGGTTGCCACGTCTCTTTAAGTTTGAATTGCATTAAGCAGGTTACACTGTGAGGCACTAAAAGCTTACAATGAATACCAGTAAATGCAAAATACATTTGTTACAAGAGATTTATTGTCATAATCCAGGGACATTAAAGGATCAAATCTCTGCAAGGTCAAGTAGACATTTAATCTTCTGCTGTGATATATCTTTACAATTATGCTATTAAAATTAAATGAATATATTAATTAAAAGTGAAAGTGTTTTGAGATGTAAGACTTGACTATTAATATTACCATCACATTGGTTTTAAAAATGTAGTATATTTTTGGAATCAAAGTAGATCCAAGGTTAAGAATGCCTGTTTCATTACATTAACTACATATAAGAAGATAATTTGCTACTGAATACATTAACAGGTCAAATCGATAAAGGGAGCAGTAACACTAATTGCATTATTAATAATAATGTTGCATGTTCACAGTACTTTGTGCTAGAATGCTTCAAAGCAATCGGGATAACAATTAAAACGATTCAAATGATTTGTACAGTAATAGGTTAACAAAACTGAAGGGCACCAACAGGATACAAAAAATGTAAAAATATACAGAGCGTGCAAGATCTAAGACAGAGGCTGCTGCTGAGGGCTTCCTTGGGAAGTATTTTGCAATATATTTTATTTTAAAACCTGCCAAATGATCAGAACTGTTACACTAGATAATAATTAAAAGCCAGCCTGCTCTAACCTTTGTTTATCCTTCAGAGCAAATTGAGAACCCCAAACCTAGACTGCTAAATATGCAAAAGATAGATCTGGAGTTTCAGCTTGTCCCTCTCCCCATTTCCTTGCTCCCTAAATGCAGTATATTACTTCCACTAACCTTGCAGCTCAGCTTCTGTGTGTTGGGAATTACGTTCCTGTATGTTGTGGGGCTTCATAATAAATTAAAAGCAGAGGGAATACTGTCTGCTAATATAAGGGACACAATTCCATTTGTGCCTTGTATTATTAATACAATTATCATACACAGAAGTCTAAGTGACTGGAGATTAGAATTGTAGAGCTTGCAGAGGTTTCAAGCCATCTTCCACTTTGTGTAGAAAAGTCTAGAAACTCCTGAACTGCATAAGCAATGGCCACAGCCAAAAAAAGTTATTTTAACATCTAGTGTGTGTGTGTGTGTGTGTGTGTGTGTGTGTGTGTGTGTGTGTGTGTGTATTAGTGAAGGAAATAAGTATTTGATCCCCTGCTGATTTTGAATGTTCGCCCACTCACAAAGAAATGATCAGTCTAAAAATCGAATAGTAGGTGTATTGTAACACTGAGAGGCAGAATAGCAACAAAAATTCAAAAGAAATGCATGTCTAACAAATTATGCACTGATTTGCATGTTCATGAGGGAAATAAGTATTTGAGCCCCATCACAAAACATGACTTAGTACTTGGTGGCTAATCCCTTGTTGGCAATCACAGAGGTCGGACGTTTCCTGTAGTTGGCCACCAGGTTTGCACACATCTCAGGAGGGATTTTGGCCTACTCCTCTTGGCAGATCCTCTTCAAGTCAATAAGGTTTCGTGGCTGATGTTTGTCAACTCGAACTTTCAGCTCCCTCCACAGATTTTCAATCGGATTAAGATCTGGAGACTGGCTAGGCCACTCCAGGACCTTAATGTGCTTCTTATTGAGCCACTCCTTTGTTGCCTTGGCTGTGTGTTTTGGGTCCTTGTCATGCTGGAACACCCATTTTTAGACTGATCACTTCTTTGTGAGTGGGCAAACATTCAAAATCAGCAGGGGGATCAAATACTTATTTCTTTCACTGTGTGTGTGTGTGTGTATGTATGTATGTATGTATATATATGTGTGTTTTTTTAAAACTCTGAACAGCTTAGAAACAATTACATTTGGTTGCCCCTGTATCCCATACACACGTTGAGAATATCGGATAAATGATCGTATGGTTTTTATTTTCATGCTAGTCTCATATTAAAAATGAAGAGGCTACTAACATTATAAATATTCTCGTACGACAGAATGCAACTTTGGAAGTGATGTATTGTAATGAATTATTTTGTTTATGAGCATGCTTGGTCTTCCGAGTTTTATGGTGAATCATGATAAATCTGGAATGGAAGGCAAATACTGTATATACCCAAATTTTAGCCCCCCTATGCGTTTATTCAGTGGCGTTGCTATGGGAGAGTGGACAGCACCCGGATGACACCTGCCAGAGGGGTGACACCAGGGCTGGGACACCTACCCTGGGCACTGTTCCATCCTATGGAGAAGGGGCACTGGGAGCGTCAGTTTGTCAGTGCCTGAATGACAGGAGTAACACTGCTGCGGTTACTCCTGTCATTCAGCTAGAGAATTACAAAGCAGTGACTGCAACAGCTGGTGGAGGAGCGGATTCTGCTCCTACCTTCCTCCAGCAGCCATTTGATGTGGGTGGAAGAGATTGGGCAGGGTAGCACTACAGATACCTCCTTCCCGGAGAGGGGAGAATGAAGATGTGCAGATGGCCGGGACCCATTAGTGCAGGTAGGAGGGACACACTAGAGGTGGGTGGGACGCATTGGTCGAGCTAGGTGAAACACACTGGAGGTGATTGTGGTGGTGGTGGGCAGGGCACACTGTTGGAGGTTCTCAGGACCCACTCGTGAAGGTGGGAGGAACCCTCCGGGGAAAGTGGACAGGACCTACTGGTTCCACGTTTCCCGTGATGTTGCTGGTGCCATTGGGAAAGCACGAGTTTTAACATGGGGAACTGTTCCACAGAGGGAACTGAAGGCAATCTCAACAGATGGGGCACATATGCACAGACAGCAGTAAATCGGTAAGCAATGTCAATGTACTTGAGATGTTTCTTCTTTTAGTGCTCTTCCAGACCTGCTGTACTGCTTAGTCCCTCTGAAAAATGAATCTTGGTGGATCACTTTTCAGATTGTTGTATAGCACTGGCTGACAGATGTTCAGGAGGTGGTACTGCTATCTCCTGAAAACCTCTGAGGAACTGTGAGCCAAGCGTTCATGGTTGTGGTGATGGGAGGGTGACACCATATTTTACTGCACCAGGTGGCACCAACCCTAGTGATGCCACTACATTTATTTGTATATTTATATATTGTATACTTAATATTAGGACATTGCTTACACTAGCAGAGGCAAACATTGAAGTCTCACAATGTATCTAGGGAAGAACATTTTCTAATAAGCTTTCCTATTAAATATTTTATATAGCTCAGTGACTCCTGGAAACCCCTCCAGCAGGATAGCATTAAGAAGCAGACATAAAATAAAGTAGATATACTATGCATGCATTCTTCAAGCACCATACAAGGTATCTGTACTAAAAATATTTTTTCAGAGCAGTTTATTTTCTGGATCTCTCTTTGATCCAAACATTAAAAATGAAAAACTCTGGTCACCAGGGAATGAGCTAGTCTAAGTCAGATATTTACTGTCGTCTGACCTTAGGGACATATAAAATGTGTCACCATGACCCAATCTGTTTGATTTACCATAAGTATGAAGGTTGTGAACAAGCACAAGAATTCATATTTTATGTAGTCTGTTAAAATATTCCTCTACCTATAGTACAGAAATCTTTTTTATTGTCTCATTCTACTGTGATTCTGACACTGGGGGCTATATGAAGTATCATAAAATTCGGAAAGGCAGAAAAGGAAAACATTGCTCCCAAACAACAAGTACATCCGTCACAACTAAGTGTGGAGGGTGGCATGTGAAATAACCTTCTATAGTTCACTCAGATGCTCTTTATGGCACTCCTGCCATTGATACAGGGTATCACTGACAATAATGCTGGTGGAAATTGGGAAAAGTTTTTCTGCAGGCTGAACAAAATGACTTGACATTTTCCCCAACTTTTATCAAAAACTTGTGGAGCTTAGCCAAGCTACAAATTTGATGTGCGCTAATCAAAGCCTAGAGTATCCCCACAAATAGCAGTTTTCACACTATGTCTTTGGTTAATTCAGTGGCAGTGTGGAGGCTGATCTCTTTTCAACCTCTTTAACAAAGTGAATGTATACTGGGTATTTGTACATGTTTTTTTCCTAAAAAAAATAAAGATTTCTTCTATTTTTCATCAAGTAAATATGACATTTTCCATACTAATATTTGTATACTCCTATTGAGCTTTAGACTCATTTTCCCATTTTGTGGACTGTCTCCTTTTTTTCATAAAAAATAAAACATTGTTAACATAAATCAATAGCTCAAGCTGATATTTACACCCAAAAGCAAATATTTATTATATTCCAGTTTATCAGTTCTTTGATGTGATGGCTGCATTCATTTTTCATTTTTTAGCTTTCTTTTATTTTCACCTTGTGATCTTCCCAGTATTTGTTAGTAGTTTGTTGTTTTTCAGCAGAACAAACTATCCTGCAGTTCTAGCAGTCAGTGGGTTGAGACCATTTAAGACTGACAGAGGTGCATGCAATGCTCAGGATTTATTTATTTATTTAAGACCTTTATATTAAAAGGAAAAAAAACTGCTTAAAAAGTGTGAGCTGGAGTTTGGGTTCAGTTTGTTAGTGTATTTAAATCTGCTAGTGCATCCAACACTCCCCTGCCCACAGACCAACAATGTTGCTGCCCTAAGGTATCTCTGTTGCGCTGTGATCCAGAGTGAGGGCACACTAATATAGGTGATGTGTTACTGGTCAGATCATCAGGTGAAACCAGAGGGGGAAAAAAGCCCAATAAAAAAAACTAATGCAGCTACCACATCTAATGACTGGTAAGCTGCAATATCTTACTTTCAACTTAACTTGAGACTGAAATTCAAATAATAAATGTCAAAGATTTTGTAGCTGAGTGACTGGTTTTTATTAATGTGCATCTAAAGTCAAAACCTTTTTTTTTTTTTTTTTTTTAATTTTTGGATAGAGTAGGAACAGTTGGAACCCTTGTAAGGTTTTACTGATCTCTGCATCCCTGATAAGGAAATTCACCTGCTCTATTTATATTGGTGACCATTGTCCCCAGGACCGGGAGTAAGGTAAATTTCAAGTTGTCACCAGAACAGGAATAGAGGAGAAATCTTTCAATGAGGATACTTGTTCAAGTGGTGATTGTCTAGAATCTAGAGTAGAGCTCTCTAAACTTAGGCCCGTGGGCTGGATGTGGCCCTTTGCTTGCTTTTATCCAGCTCTTGGGGCACTTTTCCTTCCACTGATATGAAGCACTATTCCTTCCATTGACACCAATGATGGGGTGCTATACTTCCCACTGGCACCAATAATGGGATGCTATTCCTTCCACTGACACCAAGGATGGGGCGCTATTCCTCCCACTGACACCAACAATGGGGTACTGTTCCTCCCACTGAAACCAACAATGGGGCATTGTTCCTCCCACTGACACCAATGATGGGGCACTTGTTCCTCCCTCTGACCCCAATGATGGGGCACAGTTCCTTCCACTGACCCCAACAATGAAGATCTGTTCCTCCCACTGGCCCCAGCAATGGGGCACTGTTCCTCCCACTGATCCCAACAATGGGACACTGTTTCTCCCACTGACACCAGTGGCAGGGCATTGTTCCTCCCACTGACTCCAGCATCTGAGCACTGTTTCTCCCACTGACACCAGTGATGGTGCACTGTTCCTCCCAGTGACACCAGCATCTGGGCATTGTTCCTCCCTCTGACACCAGCGATGGTGCACTGTTCCTCCCACTGACACCGGCATCTGGGCATTGTTCCTCCCTCTGACACCAGCGACGGGGCTCTGTTCCTCCCACTGAAACCAGAAATGGGCAACTAATTACCCCACTGGCACCAACGATGGAGCACTATTCCTCTAAGTTTGGCGACCCCTGCTCTAGAGAGTATTTCCCTCACTTTAGAGAAATTTCCTCTTTTAATTTCAGTTTCAAGGATAGGAAGTGAAGGGAAATATCTCCAATGGGACACAGATGACAAAAAAATCTGATGTGGATTTTAATTCTTTCCTACTCTAAAAACTTTGCTTTAAATACACTTAAAGCAAAGTAATTAGGTTTAATGAGGAAAGGCTAAGAGCAGCATTTAAGATATGTGAGGCTACTGTGACTTCGCACTGGAGACAGAGCAACTTACTTTTATTGTTCTGTTGTCCATTACTGGATAAAAAAAGTCATCAATGTTGGGAACCAGATGAAAATCTGGGTCAGTTGATTGCATATTTTTAATAGTGTCATGAGTGGATTCCAGTGAAAAGGTAATCTTCTCTGTCACAAACAGAGCTGGTATAGAGAAAAAAGAAAATAAAGATTACCATCACAGAAAAGTACAGATCCTATCAAACAAAGCATTATACACTTACATGTAAAAACATATTGTAGTAAGTTTTCACTGTACTTTTCGAGATCTATTGAAGCCCCCAATAAGTGAATATGTTCCCGCAGCAAAGTCAACAACCAGAGTAATTAGCCATTGGCATATGCATCATGAATTATAGAATTCATATAATATCAGCATTTCAGCATCTGTGGAATGTAGTTTTTTCCTATTGGAACTACAGATCATTAAATTGTACTGTATATGCACATCACCAGCTAGCATCAGAGAGATTCACAACTCCAAGATAACATGGGATACCTGTTTTAGCTTGCAGATCTACTTGCAGTATAAGTACACAGAAAGTAGGAAAGCCACTTGTGAATTCTGAAGGCTTGCATTTTTCTGCATCTCAGGCAATGTGAAAACTATGTGGATCCCAAAAAGAGTAAGGACTTGATTAGAGTTGCATTTGGGGAGGTGGCAAAACCAGGTTGAGCTGCATTTTTACCAACTTCCAACTGCCCCCTTTAAGTTTGAAAGACAGGTAGAAGGCAGTGTACATATTCCGTGGCCCTGATGCTTTGCTTAACCACTTGACCTCCGAAAGATTTACTCCCCTTCTTGACCAGGCGATTTGTTTACAATACGGCACTGTGTTACTTTAACTGACAACTGCGCAGTCGTGCAACACTGTACATAAATTACATTTGAGTAATTTTTTCCCCCACAAATAGGGCTTTCTTTTGGTGCTATTTGATCACCACTTTTTTACACTATCTGATCACCACTGATTACACTATAAACAAAAGACCAACAGTTTTGAAACAATAAACTATATTTTTTGTTTTCTGCTATAAAACATATCCAATAAAAAAATAAAAAAATCTAATTTCTTCAGAAATTTAGGCAAATATGTATTCTGCTACATATATTGGTGGTAAAAAAAATCCCAGTAAGCGCATATTGATAGCTTTGCGCAAAAGTTATAGCGCCTACAAACTATGGAATATATACTGGATTTTTTTTTATACTAGTAATGGCAGCGATCAGTGACTTAAAGTGAGACTGCGATATTGTGGCAGACATTTGTACACTAACTGACACTTTGTGGGAACCAGAGACACTAATATTGTGATCAGTGCTAAAAATATGCACTGACAGTGTACTAATGACACTGGATGGGAAAGGGTTTGCATAGCCAGTGTTTTGTGTACTGTGTTAGGTGCTTTTACTCAGGCATGTGATGGATCTTGTGTTCCTGCAAAGCAGGGAATAAGATCTATCACTTCCCCCCTGTCAAAATGGAGCTCTGCTTTGTTTACATAGGCAGAGCTCAGTTCTTTGTCTCTGCTCAACAATCAACATTGGTTGGCACCCGCTGATTGATTACTGCTATGAGTATTCACAGCAAAAGTGACCTACCAGCGGCACCTGTGTGCCCCCTTGGCAGAAGTGTGGAATCAGGTTTATATACATGATTTTGCACAGGAGGGCCGCCCTGTAGCAGTATATCTGCTATGCGGCGGTCTTAAAGTGGCTAAAAAATTATACCGCACCACATTTGGTGGGCAGTGTGGAATGCAACCCATTTAAGCAAACATGGCTGTAATGCAGTGGTACAGTATTAGGGATAAAATAGGAACCTCCTCACTGCCTGTCAAGCTTCTCTTAAAATTGATCCACTGCAGATCACTTTTCAGAGGTGCACAATAAAAGCCACGTGTCTAAACATGGGCTAAGGGTCTTTGCGCACCAGAAGGATTGTTTTTTTTTCTGCAGTAAAACTGTAATAGAATGTTAAGGGCTCAGTTTAGATATAAGCACTTTTTTGGAATTCCCCTCTATTACACTCAAAGGACTAAAACTTGGGTTTATTAAACTCTTTAATAAGGAATTTCATACAGACCAATGAAATTCTCAGAAATCATGGTTTCTTTTCTCTTTCATCTGAAACATTCATATTCTATTGAATTAAAATGCATATATCTGAGGAGAATCTAGTACCTGTGCTGGCCTGAAATTTGGTTCAATTTGCTGAAACTACTCTACTTCAAAAGATTTGATTAAAATAAGATTTATTAGCATAATTCTTCATTCCCATCATGTGGCCCTTCTTTGTTATTGTGTGGTCGTTTCTGTCTAACAAAACTGGATATTTCTATAGGTATAACTGACACTAGTAGCTGTTTCTTCAAACAGCTTAGATATCTGACAGTTCATTGTGTTTTGGGGAAGGACAGTGTTCCCTAAATAATATATGCTTGCAGGAACCAGAAAAATGGAAAAAAAAGCCTTACTTCCTCTGAAACAGCACCTTCTGTTCAAAGGACCTCAAGTATATGTTTTTTTTTATACCTAAAACATATTTCCAAATCTCAATCTCATAAACTCTATGCACTACTGATGACCTACAGTATTTAGTGGATATTAAGGTTTTAATTAACAGCACTTACATCCATATGAAACCAAGTGATTTGATAGAGATGTTATATAATCCTTTGTATTAACTTTCTCCAGCCTTGAAGAAGTAAAACAGAAAAAATGTCAATTAAAAGAATATTGTGTACATAAATAAAGTGTTTTTACAATGTCTGGATTTTGTTTTATAAATAAAATACAGCAAAAGCAGATTAAGTGAGCAGAATGCTATAAGAGTTGTATAGCAGTACAACATAGGTCCTTAGACCAGTGTTTCTAAAGATGGTTTGAATCTTGACCGATTAAGCACGGACTGGCCAATATTTAAAGCATTTATGGGCAGGCTGAATGTACCCAAGCTGATCGATCGATCAACTTGGGTACAACCTGCCTATTGGATTTTACATGATTATTGCTAGTGGCTATTATAGCTGTTAGCAGTAATCACTGTGTTCTCCTGAGTGGGGACGGCTCCCCCCCCCCCACCGGGAGAACACAATGGCTCTGTGGGAGGGATTCCCCCATCAACACTGACTGTGTTGATGAGGAAATCCAGCAATTTTCTTTCCTGCAGCCTGTGGTTGCAGGAAAGAAAATTGCATTGTCTATGGCTGGCTTAAGGCTATGGGTTGGCACCCAACTGGGTAGCGGATGTGTTTGTGAATGGCCACCACTTGACTCTGTGGCCTAGTTTGTCCATGTGCAAAATCTGGGGTTCTGCACCTGAGCATAGAGAGTAAGAGGTAGAGTGTGGATAGAGCTACACAGGCAAGGTCTGAGATTTTTTTTTTTGTACAGGGACTGAAAGAGGCTGATATTAAAATTCAGGTCTTTACACTTCCTGCATTAACAAAAATTCGAATGCAGAGCCGGATAGTATAAAACGTTTATATGTGCTACTTTGCATAGTTTTTTGTATGTACATTGAAATGCCACTTAGAAGTCTAGTCATGGTATTGACTCATAGCTATTATTTTATCAACAATTCACTTTTTTTTGCACGAGAAAACCGAGAACTGTACTTGAATGGAAACAAACGCGTGTACTTTCTTATGTTTGTTTTTTGTCCTTGTATGACTTTGCTGACATTTTATTATCATTTCGCCTCTTGGTCTTGGTACAGTAACTGTCATCTTCTATGGGTTCTTGGATTAGAAAGTTTAAGATCTTCAGCCATATAGTCCATTCCTCTGAGGCAGACAGCAGGGATCAAGCCCTGTCAAGCTGCAGGGTTACTGGACCAGTCAAGCTATGGATAGAACATTTCTTCTTTGAAGTACCAGACCTCAACCCCCCCCCCCCCCCATTTGGACACTGGACCTATCACCAGCAAAGTGTTTGTTTTTTTTACGGCACTTGATAACAGCTTCTGCTGCCTGCCTTTATATAGAGTATCATACAGGGCCAGCCTTACTATATTACAGGCTGTTATGGATTATGTGGACATCTGCTGTTACATTTTATGGGCATTGAACAGTGGGGCTGTTATTCTGAAGGTCTACCTGTTTGTGCAGTGTATGTAAACTCGTTTGTTGGTTTTCTTAACTTTGTTTGCCTGGTGTGGGGATAACTGCAGTGAAATTCCTAATGGCTATATCTGTTATGTGGTTAAAAAAAAAAGAAGTTAGCCAATGCTTTCAGCAGGTTAGTAGGGGACTAAGAGCTGGCACAAGACACTGGAAATATTGGGGCTTTGTAGCTTTATTGGGTGGGCCCCCCTACCATGCAACAAAAGTTTTTACTGCAGATAGCATAATGAAGGAGGGGGGTGTGTGGAAGGGCTTGTTATTAATTTTGGTGCAATTTGTTAGAGTGCAGTAGCTTCCTGCGACACTGGCTCTGGCTTGACTATGTCCATTTAGTATCAACAAAATCCAGGTACTGCCCTGACCCCACTCAGTAAATTGCAAAATCAATCTATTTAATGTTAACCCCCATCCTGCTGCCAGTCAGTAAAGTCTGGGAAATTCAATGTTATTGTCAATACTGTATACCAGACCTATGCTCATAATGCAGTTCTATTATAAAAAACAAAAAGTATTGGATTATAATACAGTATCCATGTTCTCTTGTGCTACTTACTCCTCTCTTAGAGTGTTCAGGGCTTTAATCTCATCAGAACTGTGAAGTGTTGTTAATGGAGAGTCATCATTATGTTTTTCTTCAAATTCCATTTCCTTAACGTCATATTTATCTTGAGTTTCCTTTGTTAAAATTTCAAGTTTTCCATCAGTTTCCTCTGGTGTATAGGTCTTTATGGTATCCATGATCATAAATTGAAATAGTTTCTGGCTTCTTACACAACAAAATAGCTAGTGGCAAAAAAAATATGTTGTTTATGTTTATAACAACAAATTAAAATTTACATTACGGCAGCAAATTATAATGTGTCCCTCTCCAAAAACAGCAGCTGTCACGAGAACTTCAAGAAAATAATCACATCAACATTATAATGAATTGATATAGTTTCTGGTTTTCCACTCTACAAAATAGCCAGGGGCAAAAAAAAAAAACCCACACACAATAATGCTTATGTTTATAACAAATTAAAATGTACTTCATAACAAAAGGAGTCCCTCTCAAGAAACAGCAGCCTGGAGAACGTCAACCAAATAGCCAAATGAACAAAATGCCCCTGTAAAATAATGAATCTATCCAGGAGAATCTCTTGTCACCTAGTCATTAGATACAGAAGAGGAATAAGAAGAGACAAATCTAAAAAAAACGCTCAGATGCAGGGAAGAATTGTTCTATATGTAGGCAGGTTGCCTACACTTGTCAGCTAGAATGGCTGCCCCAGTGGGAGGGTAGGAATTAAGTATTTTGCCGACACTCTGAGTTTTTCTGGTGGCCTGTTTTTGGATCCGACCCACTGATCCTGATCATTATGAAAGGGACAAGGGTGCGGATCCACAGGGGGAAGAGAGGGGAGAAAAAAGAAGAAAGGATAAGGAAACTAGTGTTTGTGCAGGTATTTGTAGGTTCAGTTAGGGAAAAACTGTTTACTCTCTGGAACTGCATTTGCTGATTATCATTAGTAAAGCATTGAAACATTTTAATACCTGGTCTGAAGTTATTTAAAAAGGGGTGCATGACAGTAACTGGCACATTGCACATAGCCTTCTATAGCTTGGGTCAGTGAAACACATTGGGCTATGAAAACAGCACTGCAAGAGTTAACATGGTATGGAGTACAGCAAGTAGTTGCCATGAGTAACAGAGGTCTAGTAACCAGTACAATCAACCTATTGTGAAAGGTGGTACTGGTGATAGATGGGTATCCTCTAGTAAAGAGAGGGGTTGCTTCTGGGGCCCACTCACTGGGCAAAGGGAGCAGACCAGCACAGCAGAGGCCCTCAGTCCAGCCACTAGATACTGAAAAGGAAGAGTTAAATAAATGTACGCATGAGGTCTCCATTAGGTGCACAGCGGGACCCCATTCTTTCGCTCAAAGTAGGCGACAGAGATACGCTGGATGGGTAGTGGGCATAGGCTCAGTGTGTCCCTACTAAATACAACAGTTACAGTCAAGGTGTGCATTGACATGAAAACGGAGAGTTAAATGGAGTACCGTTTATTGTGCAGTTCACATGGTGTACAGCCATCTGTAAGTTGGAGGATCACCTTAAGATTGTTTTTCCTGAAACCCCTGAAACTTTTCCTGGGGCATCAAGGAGCATGACACAGTTAAGGTACCCCATGTGCAGGGCAAGTGACCCTGTGCATGGAACCTAGCGTAGCCCAGAAGAACCCACACTCAGGGAAAGCCTCTTATATTACCCATTGTCAGGAAATGCGCATATCTATGCTCAGGCGCAGAACCCCTCTTAGCCCTGCTCATGGCTGATTAGCGACTAGAGGTGCGCAAGTGCGCATGCGCAACAGCACATTGGCACTAGGCGGGCTATTTAAGCTGGGCTAGTGCCTTGCATTAGTGCCGTTTGATCTAATACTTTTGAGCACCCATGCATCCTGTTAACTGTGATTCTGTTTCTGATCTGTTATTGACCCTGCTTGAACGCTGCCTGTACCGACCCCTGGCCTGCACTTTGACTATTCTTCTGCCTACCGTTTATGCTTACTCTGCCTGCTAGTTGCTGACCCAGACCACCTGACCTTGTCTTACTCTGCTCCTGCACCTGAACCGGCTTATCCTTGCCAGTATCCTGCTCCTTCACGTCTGCCTGTGTGCCACCTGCCAGTCTGCTCCTGTACCTCTGCCAGAGTGTCATCTGCCAAGCCGTTCCTGCACTTCTGCCTGTGTGCCATCCACCAGCTGCTCCTGCATTCATGACGCATGTCAACATTCATCCACAGAAGTCCTACCCAGCGCTCCCTGTTACTCTACCAGGGCCCCTGAGCCAGAGCTGCAAGGGAGGCCTCCCTTTGCACTCCAGGTTCTACCACCAGGTACATTACACCCACACTTGGTGCCCAACCAGAACTAGTAGGGTAACATGGAGGAAAGATCTGCCTCCCCCACCCTTATATATTATTTATTATATTATTATCCAGGTTTTGTGAACATTTGTTCATAAATTCTAATCATATTTGTAGCAAGAGGGAGAGTTTTTCCTCTCATGTCTTTTGTCAGCTGCATCCTTTTGGAGAATTAGATTTTGACCAACAAAAGTAGCATTGGTTCTAAACTATATACAGAAAATGACCACAATGCATTAAAAACACTTCTTTTACAGGCGTACAGCATTTTTTAAACACAGTTCTGTGTTAGCCTATGAGCCCATGCATATTAGGCTTTTAGATCAGTATTTTAAGAGCAGTGTTTAGTGGCATAACAAAAAAACAAATCAAAGCTGTGTTCAGAGAAGTGTGTATGAGCCTAATTTATGTTCGTAAATGGACATACACGCGCACGTATGTGCGTAAGTGAATTCCAGTGGCCAGAATAAATTAATATTTTGCTAGTGGAATGTGCATTTACATTCAATGCCATACATGCCTAAACGTGCAAACATATGCAACACTGGAGGTATTTTTTTCCCAAGTTCTGGCAGGAAAAATCCAGCATATATGAGCATAAGTTCATATGCCTGTGTGCATGGGGCCTTAAAGTGTTACTAAACCCACAACAGTAAAATCAGTCTGCATATGCAGTAAAGCATTCTTGTTAGGCTCCATGTACAGGAGCCTACCCTGACCGCCGGCCGTGCAAAAATGCAAATCGCAGCAAAACCGCGGCAAGCGGTACTGCAATTTTGCCACGTTTTGCGGTTTCCTGTGGTTGGAGGTCAAAATGTTCCTATCCCGAACACAATTCTTCCGCGTTCAGAAGAGGGAGGTTTAACCTCCCTGGAGGTATTCCCGAGTGTAGCTCGGGGTAAAGTTTCAGCACCACAAGCGGTAACCCCGAGCTACACTCAGGCATACCTTGCAGCGTTGCTCCAGGATCCCTTCTGCATTTACCTCGTCCTTCGCTCCCACGACGTCCCTCCTGCAGTGTCCCCGACAATGCCCTCCGGTCGATGCCGGCATCTGTCTTCTGGGTTCCATTCCATGCGACGTCAGGATGTACGGGGGACGGAACGGCGGGAAATTTAAAAATGTGAAAAAGTGACATTCACTAAATACACTAAAATCACATAGTAAAACATTACTGTATCAAACCATTTCACATACATTTTGTCCCGAGTGCTTTGTCCTGTGCCCTGCCTGCATTTTTACCGTTCTTTCTGCCTGGAAACTGAGAAATGTCCATGGCGTCCAAGAAGCGTCCCTTTAGGTCAAAAGCGGTTTTAGTCCAGCTAGAGAAGAGCGATAGTAAATTAGAACCACTTGCAGAATTGAGTGATAATGATTTGTGGGGAAATTTGTCATCAGACACTGAAAACAATTTTGCGACTTTGCTCAGTGATGTGCGAACTTGGCGCTATATTTCAAATTTCAGTGTTTTTGGTTTGATTATATTATTGAATTAAGTTTATTATTATGTTATTATTTTTATGATTATTTATTAAATTATAATTTATGGATTTCGTGTTTCAAATTTTAATATACCCGGAATGTTTACTAGACTCTTGTTCAGACAGATTTCAGTGAGCATGCTACAATAAAAAAAATACATATTTCCATGCAAAAAAATGTACCGCTTTGAGCACAGAAATACTGACATAATCAGACCGCTAGGGAGGTTAACCTCGCCTAAACGTGGCAGCTCCTAAACTCTGCTAAAAGCCTATGTGTAAATGGACACATAGACTTTTACGGAGTTGAGTTTAGGAGCTTTGGCAAAAAAATGCCAAAGCTCCTAAACTTGAGTTTAGGAGCTGCTTGTGTACATGAAGCCTTATACTCACTGTGGAACCTAAGGGGTCATCCTCCGCATTGTGTTAAAAGGCTGTTTGATCCTGTCTTCTCTGATCCTTTCCTTCTTCCACAGTCCCCAATCCATCTGCTGATTGTACAGAGCTCTAGGAGTCACTCTGCTCATTCTCAGTTTAGTATGTATTGGTAGATAATTTTTTTTGCTTTGGGAAGGTGCATGTGATAAGCACAGAGCCAATCAGCACTGTTTGAGCAGAAGGTCAGGGGTTATGCAGCCTCATAGGACTCTTCCTATAGGTTTTAATCAGTGCTCAGCTGGATAGAAGTCACAAGACTGCTATATACTGCAGATGAGAAAAGGTACTTAGCAGTTTATATTTACTAAAATAAATACATTTCCATGTTCTGTGTACTGTGGAAGACCAGATATACAGTGGACATAAAAAGTCTACACACCCCTGTTAAAATGTCAGGTTTCTGTGATGTAAAAAATTAAACAAAGATAAATCATTTCAGAACATTTTCCACCTTTTAATGTAACCTATAAACTGTACAACAAACTGGGTGGAGGGAAGTAAAAATAGAAAAATAAAATAATATGGTTGCATAAGTGTGCACACCCTTAAACTAATACTTTGTTAAAGCACATTTGGACTTTATTATAGCACTCAGTCTTTTTGGGTATGAGTCTATCAGCATGGCAATCTTCCAGTCCTCTGGCTTGACCATTCCAAAACTTTAATCTTCTTCTGGTGCAGCCATTCCTTTGTTGATTTGGATGTATGCTTTGGGTCTTTGTCATGCTGAAAGACTAAGTTCCTTTCATATTCAGCTTTCTAGCAGAAGCCTGAAGGTTTTGTGCCAATATGGACTGGTATTTGTAACTGTTCATAATTCCCTCTACCTTGACTAAGGCCCCAGTTAAAGCTGAAGAAAAACAGCCCCAAAGCATGATGCTGCCACCACCATGCTTCACTGTGGGTATGGTGTTCTTTTGGTGATGTGCAGTGTTGTTTTTGTGCCAATCATATCTTTTGGAATTATGGCCAAAAAGTTTCATCAGACCATAGCATATTTACCCACATGCTTTTGGGAGACTTCAGATTGCAAAATTTAGCAGGGCTTGGATGTTTTTCTTTGTAAGAAAAGGCTTCCGTCTTGTCACTCTACCCCATAGCCCAGACATACTGTATGAAGAATATAGGAGATTGTTGTCACATGTACCACACATGCACTACTTGCCAGGTATTCTTGCACCTCTTTTAATGTTGCTGTAGGCCTCTTGGTAGCCTCCTAAACCAGTTTTTTTTCTTGTCTTCTCATCAATTTTGGAGGGATGTCCAGTTCCTAATAATGTCACTGTTGCGCCATATTTTCTCCACTTGACGATGTCTTCACTGTGTTCCATGGTATATCTAATGCCTTGGAAATTCTTTTGTACCCTTCTCCTGACTGATACCTTTTTAACAATGAGATCCCTCTTATGCGTTGGAAGCTCGCTGCGGACCATGGCATTTGCTGTAGAATGCGAGTAAGAAAATGTCAGGAAAGACCTACTAGAACAGCTGAACTTTATTTGGGGTTAATATTGAAGGCACTTTAAATGACAGGTGTGTACTGACTCCTGTTTAACATGATTTTGAATGTGATTACTTAATCCTGAACAAAGCTACATCCCCAGTTATAAGATATATGCACACTTATGCAACCACATTATTTTAGTTTTTTGTTTTCTACCCCCCCTAAAAGATTTCAGTTTATTTTTCAACAGTTGTACAGTTTATAGGTCACATCAAAGGTGGAAAAAGTTCTGAAATGATTTATCTTGCAGGGTCATGGGTGTAGTAACACTTTAATGTCCTAGGGTGACAATGCTCACCATACTGTATCTATGGAGAAGCAGCATCATCACTCTAAGCTGTTCTTTTAAATCAAACCACGAACACCTGTAGTGCTGAGAGATAACTGGGAATAATATAACTGATAAGAGTGCAGCACTTTCAAGAAGTACAGGAAGGTATCAGCTGACAAGATTTTTGGCAGGAATAACAGGTCTTTTTTGCACTTGTTGAATGGATAACAAAATGCCTTAAATGTTAAAGTTAACAGACAAGAAGGGACCACATTTATTGCTAGGGTTTACATATTCTGAGTCTCACATACTAAAGTAGAGGTTTTGGGCCATCGACAAATTTCACTTCAAAGAAAATAAGGAGGTGTATGTTTTGGTGAGAGAGCTAGATGTGATTTGAACCCCTTTGATAAAGCATTGTTCTGATTAGGAAAACAAATCAATAAAATTCCTGCTTGATTCCGATCCCAAAAACCTTGCCAGCTGCTTACTAAAGCTGGAGAGTGCAAAATGATGTCTATGACAGCCAATCAGCTTCCAACTTCACCTTTTTCAATTATGCTTTGACAAAAAAAACCACTGGAAACTCATTGGTTTCTATGCAGAGCTGCACCAGATTTTGCACTCTCTAGTTTTAGTAAAGCAACTCCACAGTTTGATCTCATCTCACTGATAGTGAACTTGAGTGAAACCTGTGATGAGAGGAACATGGAGCTTGTCATTGCAAAATTCTCCTAAAACTACTAGCTGTGGGCTATATGCTGATCGTCTTGCATGATTACTTTGATTACTTGATCAGATAAGGATGCATGATTTCTCTATTATTTTTTATATATTGTAGATCTACATATGTGCTCCAAGTTTGTGATTGGGAAGCAAAAGGGTCAACATTACAACCAAAAGCCAAAGGGTCAACATTACAACCAATCAACTAGAAGAAGCAAAGCAATGGAAGCTCCAATATTCCTTTCACAATTAGATTACAGTAACTTGGCATAGTCAGACCACCCTTAGCCATCTTTTATTGGCTATGACATGCTTAAATACAAATGGTTTTTTTTGAGTGACTATTCATGTTTTGATTATGGTGGAGAGTTCCAGCATTGACTTATCCTGTGTATTCTTCACCTGATATACCAAGCCTCAGGCTCTGGCTTCTGCAGCTACTGTAGTACTGTCTGTAGCTACTGTACTGTCACAGTGCTAGAATGTTGCCTATTCTGGCTAATAAGGGCAATATCAGATAATATTATTATTATTATAGAAAATATAATTTAAGGTACCCATAAATATGAGAGGGTGGTTGAAAGATTCATGCATCATTCTGTAGAACAATCATGCCATAAATGTGCACAGTCATACCAGGAGAGCATGTACTATGCCCTGCGCAAACAATTCAAGCACCAGGTTTAGCTAAGGAGAACAATAGTGGCAGTCAGATGTGGTCATCTGATGGATTCTTGCCCCATGATTGGTTAAACCAGCATTTTTGCACAGCATAGGAATAGCCCATAGACAAATTATTGTTTTTAGCTGGATCAGGAGACAATCATTTTATGCCTATGAGTAGCTAAATGCAACCTCCAGTAATAATTTTCAAATACAGAATATACTATAGAGGTATATGATAAGAATTTTCAATAACAAATAATAAATAAATATAACATAAAGTGAAACAGAACCAAATGAAAATGACAAAAGGATTGTGAAAGTTTAGTTCATAAATACTTAAAATGTTGACATGAATTGAACTAAATTAACTGTGCCTATTTTACAGTTAAAAATAAATACATTTGGGGGGAGTGGCCTGAACATGGCACCAAAAGGTAGCATGCTGTAAGGGCTCCAGACCCCCGCTGCTAATACTATAGACAAAAGGTCCATGTTCCAGTCCTCACCTGGCCAGGCATTGGCGGTGCTGTGAAGAGAGTGTTCCGGGGACCCTGGAGTCGACCTGTGTCTGGGTGCCGGAGAGAACCGGGACCTCGGTGGAGTAGGAGAGATAGCGGTGGAGGAGAGGAGGATGCCGGGAGTGGTCACATAACAGCCCACGTGACAGCAGCAGAGGACACCTGAAGCACTGGGAGCTGGTGAGCTGCTAAGCTCGAGCTGCTGGAGGGAAGCGGACACGGGGCAGTGGTGTGGCAACATACAAGGCAGGTGGCCCCCCTAAATACTATATATTATTTTCTGTACTCCATTTCCTGCCTTAGTACCTGAGAACAACTGGAGACCCCTGGAGACGGCTGGTGGAGGCAATGGAAGGGGTACCGGTTAGAAGAACGGACTGAAAAGGAGAAAGTAAGCAATCCCACACATCAAGTGCTGAGAACAGATGGTGAGTCACCAAGGTTAGTGGCAATACTATAAGATCTACCATAAACATTATGATATGTCTTTCTAAAATAAATGTGTGGGTCTTAAGATGTTTGTTGGAATCAGAGTGGCAGGTTGAACTGTATTCTATATATTTTCTATATAAGGATAGGAGGGGTCACCCGGTCTGTATTTAGAGTGCCTCAGTAAAAGAGGAAGATGGACCAGGCATAGCAATAGGCAGGTTAAGACCAGATTGGAATTCCTGGCAGCAAGTTGAAAGTGAGGAAAGCTAGCATCGGATTTTACTGTATTGTATGAATAGAGTGGAGTACACATGGAAATTAATTTACATTAAGTCACCTTGAGTCACCAGCTAAAAATCTCTTAACAGCACGAAGAGCAGATCAGCTAAAGGGGGGTTCCAAAACAGCCCAACCGCGCCTAAATACAAGTACAATAAGAAAGTATATGCCTCCTCAAGAGAAGAGCCCAGAGGACCAACCCCCAGAGAAACAACACGAAGTAAAAGGAAGGCATAACGGGGATCAGACTAGACTGTCATTTGGGGCTCTGTAAAGAAATCAGATCAAAGGTGTGGAGGGAAAAATGGAGAAATATGCTCAAATAATTATGAAGCTTGAAATGCAGGTTGAACAAATGCAAAGAGAACAAAAGAAGCTTTCATATAAATTGGAAGATCAAGAGAATAGAAAGAAGGAATAATCTGAGGATTCAAGGCTTATCGGAGGCACCTCAAGGAGAAGATCTAAGGGACAAAATGAGAAAAGTGTTTAATCCAATAATGGGCAGACCAGTGTCAGAACAACTGAAAATATATAGTGTGCATAGGGTAAGGAGACCCCAAGGAGTGACATCAGATTCTCCAACAGATGTGATTTCATCATTATGAAGGAAAAGTAAATATCTGGCAGAAGCTATGGGGGATGTCAGAAATAAAATATGAAGAAACAAATCTGAAAGTTTTCACATATATTGCAGCAGAAACTTTAGCTAGAAGGAGATCTCTGAGACCACTGTTGCAATGATGGAGAAAAATGTTCAATATGCTTGGGGTTTCCCAGCGTGCCTAATTGGATGAAAAGATGGAAAATCTGCAAAATTAAGATTCCCAAAAGATTGCAGATGGTGGACATTCTAGGATGGTCCGGAGGAGTTAGGGAGAGTGAAGTGTTGGGGAAAGAGAGGTGGCAGCAAGTGTCTAAAAGGAAAACATAGAATAGAGTAGAATGTACATTAACAAAAATATTTATTGCCCTAATAAAAAATCTATGGCATATTTGGAGAATACACTAAGAAAACTTATGGATTTCAAGATGGTAATCTGATTGTGGCAGGAGATCTTAATGTTTGCATGGAACCATGGATGGATGCATCCTCAGGTATGCAGAGAGAGGGTGGTAATAGTTTAAAATATGTTAAAAAGATGTTACGGGGGAGTGGCCAGGCGCATGGAGCGATAGGCAGCACATCTACTTTGCTCCTGGCCCGGACCATTCACAGGCTATCTTCCGCCCTCCTTATGGGCAAGCATCAACACCGGACCCTCCGGAGTATAACGGGGGGAGGTCCGGCGGCAATTTACAGCGCTTCCTGACCCGATCCTCGGCTGAAGCCTGGGGTGCGCTGGCCGGAACCTCTCTCCTCCTCGCCCCCCAGGAACTCTGGGCTCCAGGACAGTGGCCAGGTAAGCCCTCAGGGCTCCATCTCTCCACAAGGGGATCCAGCCATTAATTTGCAGGGCACACAGAGCATACAGAGAACATATGTTCTTTTTTGTTTCTCTCTATAATTCTGCAATATGTGTTATTGAAACACCTCCAATTCATTGGTGTTTAGATTTGTTTTTATTCATCCACATGGACAATTGACACACCTGTGATGCTTTTCTATCAATTTATTTGTCCATGCTATTATTATTTCTCATGTTTTGTATTGTTAACGTTGCTGTAAAGTATAATAAAGACTAATTTGCATTTAAAAAGATGTTAAATCAGTGTCAACTGATAGATGCCTGGAGAGTTAAACACCCAAAAGAAAGACTATACATTCTTCTCTTCAGCACATGGAACATATTCACGATTGAATTATTTTGTGATTGAGAATAAAAAAGGAAATTGAGCAATATTTCTTGTCCAATGAAACAGAAGGAGTATCAGTTGCTACAGTATGGGAAGCACATAAGGCATTTATTAGGGGAATTCTGATTTTGATTGAGGCAGAAAAAAAAAGGGGGGAAGAAAATAAAGTTAATAATGGAGGAACTATATAATTTAGAGCAATCACATAAAAAGAAAACTGATACAGATACACAACAGAAGATAGTTTTGAAAAGAGAAAATTTGAAAGATCTTATGGAGTTAGAAATGAAGAGAATCTTTAATAGGGTCTCAAAAGAAATATATCAGTGGGGGAATAGACCGGGGAAATATCTATCAAGACAGAGAAATCGAGGAGTTTTATAGGGAAAAATTAAAGATGAAAAAGGAGAAATGGTATATTCACCCACTGCTATCGCAAATGTCTTTCAAATATATTATAGTAGTCTATATGGAGCAAAATTTAAGAACCAGAAAGAATCAAAGGGCGAAAGAAAGGGGAATATACAGATATATTAAAAGGAGGCAGGCCTACCAAGATTAGAAAAAGAAAGATTAATAGCCTTAGAAAAACCAATCTCACATGAGGAAATTAGTATAGCTTTGAAGAATACAGCAGCAAAATGGAGCCCCAGACAAGATGGATATACAGTGGGTTATTATAAAAAATTTAAATGTATATATACATGAATGCATTAGGAGAAGGAATGGAAATGAGGGAGGAATCGCTGCAGGCTTATATCACAATTATACCTAAAGAGGGGAAAGATAGATCCCAATGTGCTAGCTATAGACCTATCTCACTATTAAATATGGACACTAAATTATATGCTAAAGTACTAGCAACGAGAATGAAAGAGTTGATGCCAGATTGGATACACTTAGATTAAGTGGGATTTATTCCCGACAGAGAAGGAACAAACAATGGATTGAGAACATTACATCTTTTGCAAAAAAAAGGAAAGAGAAGTTCCCAACGATGATCTTATCAATAGATGCTGAAAAAGCTTTTGACAGGGTCGATTGGGGTTTTATGATGGATACATTAGAGACATTAGAAATTGGGTCCAAAATGTTGTGTTGGATAAAAAAATTATATAGTGGACCATCAGCAGCGGTGAAGGTTAATAGGCCCTTTCACAATTCTTTAAAATGCATAACGGAAGGAGGCAGGGATGCCCACTTTCTCCCTTGCTGTTTGTAATATCTTTAGAATCGTTATTAGTGACAATATGAAAAAGTGCAGATATAAAGGGAATCTGGATGGGCGATGTAGAGCATAAAATTCAAATTAAAACATGTAGAGCATAAGGTTCGTGGCATATGCCGACGATATGTTGTTCTATATCACAAATCCCAGATTAACAATTCCCAATTTAATGAGAAGATTAAAACATTATGGATAACTATCAAATCTGAAAATGAATCCCTCCAAGTCAAATAATTAATATTAACATATCAAAAATAGAGGAACACATGGAGGGAAAAGGAATTAAAATACTTAGGAATAAAGTTAACTCCGTTGATAAAAAAACTTATATCAGGTAAACTACATTCCATTAATAAATGAGAGAAAGGAACAATTTTACAGAATGTCTATAGGATGGCTGTCATGGATAGGTCATGTAAATATGGTTAAGATGGTAATAATACCAAAAAATCTTATATAGGTTTCACATGCTCCCAATATATTTGCCAGGGTCTTTTTTTGTGACCCTAATAAAAATGATACTTAGGTATATTTGGGCAAATAAAAAATCAAGAATTATATATGAAGTTTTGTGTAACGAATAAAAGGAGAGGGGGGTTACATTTGCCCAACTGCAAGAAATATTATTTTTCTGTGTTAATGCCATGAACAGTAGATTGGGCAAATAATTAACTAGGGAAAAGTTGGGTAAAAATGGAAAATACACTTAGTAAGTCACAATTAGATAGGAAGAGGAAGATAAAAGGTTTATTATGATGATGATTTTTGTAATGAATAAAAAAATTAATGAAAAAAAAGTAAATACATTTACTGCAATAAGAAGCATCAAGAATTCTGGCTTATTCAGTAAGCCAAAGGACAATGTGCAAAGTTCAGTAAGCAACCAATCAAAAACCTTTTTTAGTGATCTTGCTTAAATAAACTGAAATATGGATACTGCACTTTACACATTGGAGTCGATTTACTAAAGGAGTAGAGCATATTCAATTTGAAAAGTGAATTTTCACTAAGTTTGGCAAATGAGGTAAAGCTAAGAGAAAATTCTCTTTTAAAAAACCCCTCAATTATGTGCAAAATAAATAAATTATTTGTTTATACATCAGTCAGCACACTTTCCCCTTTATTCACTAAATGAAAACTCACTTTTCAAAGTGATAATGCTCCACTACTTTAATAAATCAATCCCATAGCTTTTTCTCTTTCCATTGATGTACTAAATAAAGCCTGCTTATCAGTTCCCATAATGTAAGAGAAACAGGATAAAGATGTCTAATGTTACCAACCTTAATGTGGTTTATATAAATGCACTCACATTAAATCCATTGCTGCTTACCCAACCAATTCATTGTCTTTTTTTTTAAACTCTATTCTTTAGTTTTAAATGAATGTACAGAGCACAGCTGTCAGAATCAGTAAAAAACACTAGACTTTTACCGTGCCAGAAGGTTCGGAAATTACTTGCTCTACTGATGGAAAAGGCTTTTTGGGCTTTAGGCAGAAGTCACAACTCACAAGATCTTCATTGGCTCCTCTTGGGGGATATTCTTCAACATTTGAAGTAATCTAAAGAGAAAATATTGAAGTAGTTTCGATACAACAGCAAAAGACAACATTTGGAAAAATTCACTGTTTTCTATATTTGGACTATAACTCATTATGTAAGTGTTTTAATTTCAATAAATTTTTATTGAAGATTTCTAAATTACCAGCACAAAGGAAGTCATATCTCACACAATATCCACAGTGCCTAAACATATATCAAGGCTATAAGCAAAATAAAGCTCAGAAAAGAATGTATACAAAGACAAAACGTGCAGATGTGACACATAAACCATCACGTCACAAATGGCAGGTACTAAAAACATTCAATATAAAACAGAGATCCTCTTCAAAGCAAAATATAGGACATGTGTTAGTGTTTTATCAGTTTAGAATAGCAAGAACATGTTTCACAATAGTGATTCTTATACCTCTGTAAGGGCAGTACAATCTCCAGGAGGTTCGATATAACATTGAGGTGTGACCAGCATCAGTTCTCACACCACGTACAAGTGATTTCAAAATATTCTGTTAATTACTATTCTTCAATTTCAGTATGTCTTTAGAAAGCTCTACATGATTAGATGGCATACTAACTTGTGACAAAATTCTGGCAGGTAAATATGATATTATTGTCTAATTAAATGTGTTTACTGTGCAGAAACCATTTCTAGAACCTCCAGCTGATGATACATTCTATTTGAGAAAGGCCATTTACTAAACAGATGTCTATAATGCATGCCTTTATTGCAACACTAATAGGGGTCATGTAGATAGCCTTTTAAAAGCATGTTTTGATGTGTGCAGTGTGGAAAATCTGAACGGGACACACTCATTAAAATGCTTGGACTGTACACATGCATACAGTGGGGCCACTACCCATATGGTATAAGCTGCTGACTGTGGAGGGGTCTTATGCATTGAGCACAGCCTGATGAAAGTAGGAGCCTTAAAAAGCTGTCTAAACAAACTCTTAAGAGCATATTTATATGTTTATTTAATAAAAACATGCAATGGACAAAGCAGTAGCCAACCAAAATTCATCTTTTACTGGCTTTACTTCAGCAAAGTGAATTCTGAATGACTGCTTTAGGTTACTATTCTTTTTTTCACTTATGCTCTATTCCTCACAGTTTTAAAAATGTATTTAATATTTTATTTATTTATTTACCTGTTATTATAATTATTTACTTAAAGGAGAAGTACAGCCAAAACTCTTTTGACTGTACTT
The DNA here is from genome assembly GCF_062004578.1 of Staurois parvus. Taxonomy (NCBI): domain Eukaryota; kingdom Metazoa; phylum Chordata; class Amphibia; order Anura; family Ranidae; genus Staurois; species Staurois parvus. The sequence continues at coordinate 1,766,867 of NW_028317813.1, forward strand.
CTCTTGTGGATCACAGGAGTGCAGTTCTTTTTGCACTCCTGTGACCCATTTTCAGCTGACAGCGGGGTGAAGCCCGCTGTCAGCTGAGGTCACTCATCTGGTCCAGGCTGGGGAAAGTTCCTGACTTTAAAGTCGGGATCCACCCCAGAGTCTGGAGCGGCATCTGACTCAGCCTCTCCTGAGCCAGCTGCTCCCTCCCCCTCCACAGCCCAGATCACTAGTGAGAGCGGGGTGGGGTGGGGGTGGGCAGAGCAGAGAGCGGTGACTGACAGTCACCACTCTCTGCTCATAGTGAGAGTTTAGCGATCAGCAGTCATGTGATCACTGAGTTCTCACCCTTAGAGCCAATGGGGGACAGATGCTGTATCCACCTAGGTAAGTATAATTTGGGGGAAAAAAAACAAATCACATACTTCTCTTTTAATAATTTAGTGCTTTACCTCTGCCGATCCTGGATCCTCCTTATCTACTGACTCTATCAAATTATTCTCTAGTGTGGTTTCAGTAGTTACTGAATCTGCAAAAAAGAGAGGAGAGGATGAAAACAATAGGTGGGCTTTCTACGTTTTTTGACTTATAGATCTTCACTGTAAGCAACAAAATGATACTGGTATCTACTTTAGTAATACATTTAAATATTTGAGCAAGAAAGGGTCTCACAGTGTTTGCTTCTACAAGGTGACTATATTAGAATAGAAGCCTAGATTGTGATATCACTCACCTTCTGTTACCATAAACACCCCCCTGATTTTTGGCACAGATGAACTAGCTTAGTATATGATTAGTATATATCAGATCCCTTCTTTAGTTTTCCCCCAAAATGAAAGAATTAAGCCTGATTACTCTAAGCAACAAATCCAATTTGTTCAGGTTTTCTTTTCTTTATGTATATAAAAAAAAACAAAAAACAAAAAACTGAAGCAAAAACAAGATATCAAATCCACAAAAAGTACTGTTCTGTTAAGACCTTTTAGATAAAAAAAATCCATATTTTTAGTCCAGAATGCTTTCTGTCATAAAAAGAAATGTTCCTGTTTCCTTCATTTTATGATCTAGATACACCTTTTCACTTCCATTGGCATGAGCGTTTTGATCCAATTCTGAAGCAAAAACAAGATATCAAATCCACAAAAATTACTGTTCTGTTAAGACCTTTCAGATAAAAAAAATCATATTTTTAGTCCAGAATGCTTTCTGTCATAAAAATAAATGTTCCTGTTTCCTTCATTTTATGATCTAGATACACCTTTTCACTTCTGTTGGCATACGTTTTTTGATCCAATTCTTAATTATTTGCATCAGTTACACTATGCATTAAATACCAGTGGGCACTCAATGCAATTTAAAAATTAACCCCTTAAGTACTATTACTTTTAAAGAAGCCTTAGAATGGGGTAGAAATACTTGTATCAGTATGATATCTGAACTGAAAATTATTACATTGTTGACATTTCAAAGTTTATTTCTTTTTTTCTCTACTTGTACTCTGTGCAATACATTAAGGCCCCGTTCACACCATACAGTGGATATAAAAACCCCTGTTAAAATGTCAGGTTTCTGTGATGTAAACAAATGAGACAAAGATAAGTAATTTCAGAACATTTTCATCTTTATGTGACCAATAAACTGTACAACTCAATTGAAAAACAAACTGAAATTGTCTGGGGGGGGGGAGTAAAAATACAAAAACCAAAATAATGTGGTTGCATAAGTGTGCACACCCTCTTATAACTGGGGATATAGTCAGTACACACCTGCTATCCTTTAAAGTGCCTCTGATTAACCCCAAATAAAGATCAGCTGTTCTAGTAGGTCTTTCCTGACATTTTCTTAGTCGCATCCTACAGCAAAAGCCATGGTCCGCAGAGAGCTTCCAAAGCATCAGAGGGATCTCATTGTTAAAAGGTACAAAGAGTACAAAAGAATTTCCAAGGCATTAGATATACCATGGAACACAGTGAAGACAGTCGTCATCATCATGTGGAGAAAATATGGTGTAACAATAACATTACCAAGAACTGGACATCCCTCCAAAATTGATGAAAAGATTAGAAGAAAACTGGTCTGGGAGGCTGCCAAGTGGCCTACAGCATAATTAAAGGAGCTGCAGGAATGTCTGGCAAGTACTTGCTGTGTGGTACATGTGACAACAATCTCCCGTATTCTTCATATGTCTGGGCTATGGGGTAGAGTGGCAAGACGGAAGCCTTTTCTTACGAAGAAAATCATCCAAGCCCTGCTAAATTTTGCAAAAACACATCTGAAGTCTCCCAAAAGCATGTGGGAAAATGTGTTATGGTCTGATGAAACCAAGGTTGAACTTTTTGGCCATAATTCCAAAAGATATGTTTGGCTCAAAGACAACACTGCACATCACCAAAAGAACACCATACCAAAAGTGAAGCATGGTGGTGGCAGCATCATGCTTTAGGGCTGCTTTTCTTCATCTGGAACTGGGGCCTTAGTTAAGGTAGAGGGAATTATGAACAGTTCCAAATACCAGTCCATATTGGCACATAATCTGCAGGCTTCTGCTAGAAAGCTGAACATGAAGAGGAACTTCATCTTTCAGTGTGACAAGGACTAAAAGCATAAATCCAAATCAACAAAGGAATGGCCTCACCAGAAGAAGATGAAAGATTTGGAATGGCCCAGCCACAGCCCAGACCTGAATCCGATCGGAAATCTGTGGGGTGGTCTGAAGAGGGCTGTGCACGGGAGATGCCCTAGCAATTTGACAGATTTGGAGTGTTTTTGCAAGGAAGAGTGAGCAAATATTGCCAAGTCAAGATGTGCCATGCTGATAGACTCATACCCAAAAAGACTGAGTGCTGGAAACAAATAAAAAGGTGCTTCAACAAAGTATAAGTTTAAGGGTGCGCACACTTATGCAACTATATTATTTTAGTTTTTTTTTTTACTTCTCTCCACCTAAACGAATTCAGTTTGTTGTTCAACTGAGTTGTACAGTTTATAGATTACATTAAAGGTGGAAAAAGTTCTGAAATTATTTATCTTTGGCTCATTTTTTACATCACAGAAACCTGACATTTTAACAGGGTTGTGTAGACTTTTTATATCCACTGTACATGCAGAAAAACTGGTGGAAACTGATACGCAGATTTCACTTGCAGAAACATCTGTTTACATCAGTTTTCATGCACGCTTCAATGAGTTCAAGGGCTCGTTCACACCATGCTACAGAGACGTCAGTTTTTCTGCACATTCCCTGCAAGGGCAAAATCAAATCAATTGTTCTCTATGTGCTCTGTTCACACTACAACATTACTATCACATGCAGATTTTTCTGCTCAGGAATCCGTAACATGTATAAAACACATTGAAGGGTGCACGAAAACTGATGTAAACTGCACGTATGGTGTGAACAAGGCCTTGAAGTGATAGTAAACTCTCAAAGTTTATTTTTACATACAGGTAAGCTTATAATAAAATTGGTAAAATTAATATCTCCTAAACGGTGCAGTTTAGGAAATATTCTAGGGAGCAGCAGCTGGTGACGTCACCGATGCATGAACTCTGAAGCCGTTCCTTAAGAGCTGTTTGCCACGTCCCAGACTTCCATGTGGGGGAGTGACTTCATGGTGGCTCAGCCATTCAAGTGGCCATAGCCTGCGGTGGCTGCTGGATGCCTTCATTTCAAGGTAAGTCTTTCATAATGTGCTAGTATGCACTGCATTCTAGCACATTATGCCTTTACCTTGCAGCGTTTTTTTCTTTTTTTACTACCACTTAAAAGTAGTGATATCTTTTCTAATATGGTCTTTCTTTAATGATAAGGTCTTCTTATAGAACATAAATGGGAACATACAAATTTCCTGTACATCTCATTACAATGTCATAATGTGTGCCGAGTAACCTCTGTACTTAAAATGTTAAATATGCTGACTTATTGTGCTGAATATGTCTTCTCCAAAACCTCCAAACCTAGAGGTTTATTGGCCTAGTTAGAAACAATATTCTTAATTCAGGTGACCTGACTCTTTGGCATTGCTCTGCTGATTGATTCTACATCAAATCTAGTAATATCCAGAATTGAATTACATTCTTTAGGTGTCACAAATCAAATTGATCTGAAGAGACCATCTACAACCCTCTAGGTTGAGGAAAATAGCAAGCTACACAATCACTTTATAACTAGCTAGGGATGTGTACTGTAATAGGTATTGTTCACTAAGTGCGCGATAAAGAACACAATAATTTCCCCAGCACCAGCCCTACTAGGCATCTAATTTATAATAAATACCTTTCCCTTCAATACATTTGTAAATATATGTGGAAGCTGCATGCTGGGGTTTTTTCTGTTATACATCAGAAACAGGTTTAACCACTTCAAGTCCAGACACATTTACCCCCTCCCTGTCCAGGCCAATTTTCAGCTTTCAGCGCTGTCACACTTTGAATGACAATTGCGTGGTCATGCAACACTGTACCCATATGAATTTTTTAGCACTTTTTTGAGAAGGATAAAACTTTATTTTGGTGGTATTTATTCACCACTGGGATTTTTATTTTTTTTTGCGATATAAATGAAAATGTCAAAACATTTTGCAAATAAATAATCTTTCTTCATAAATGTTAACCAAAAAATCTTTTTAGTAAAAAAATAACCCAAATTAGATTCTAACCAAAAATTATAATTTTTCTAAATTTTGTTTTACTTTTTTTTAATATTATTATTTATGTTTTTTTTTTTTTTAACATACTGTCACCCTAGCAGTACAGTGTGACACTACTACTTGTGGGGGGTGATGAAGATTTTTTTTTTTTTCACACTGATTGCTTTTACACCCATAAAGGCTGTAAAAGCAATCATTTCTCCTTCGCTCTGGCTGCATTCTTGCAGCCATTGAAAAATACTGTGTGAGCTGTGATTGGTCACAGCTTGTCACATGGTACAAGCCTGTTGTGAATAGCCTTATACCATGTGACCTCTGTGATCATTCACAGGTTTCACAAGTAGTAAGCAATGATGTCAGAAGTGACATCTTGCTTACTACTATTCATGTGATCACTGATTGGCCAATCAGTGATCACATGATTGGGACCTCACACAGAGGTCCTGTACAGCGATCGGTGTTGCGCTGTGTCCTTGGGCACCAGATCACGGTGCCACGCGCTCCCAGGGAGTGTGCATAGTCTGACAATGTGAGCGTCATTTATGAACGGCAACCCGCTCCTGACCTGCTCCCATCCAGCTGTTTATGTACAGTTGTGTCCAAAATTATTCAACCCCCACTGAAATTGAGTGTTTTGGCCAGTTTGACATTGCTTTTGATCATTCAGTCATCTTGCTTACATTTACATTAAAGAGGCACTTGTAGGTCAGACAAATATAACATAACAGTTATAATGAAATAACCACAAATGTCTTTTCTGTGCTCACAGCATTATCAGTTTTATTCAACCCCCAAGTGACATTCAATCTTAGTACTTAGTACAGCATCCTTTTACAGTTATAACAGCTTTTAAACGTGAAGCATAGCTTGACACAAGTGTCTTGCAGCGATCTACGGGTATCTTCGCCCATTCTTCATGGGCAAAGGCCTCCAGTTCAGTCACATTCTTAGGCTTGCGCACTGCAACTGCTTTCTTTAAGTCCCACCAGAGGTTCTCAATCGGATTTAAGTCTGGTGACTGCGATGGCCACTCCAAAATGTTCCAGCCTTTCCTCTGCAACCATGCTCTAGTGGACTTGGAGGTATGCTTGGGATCATTGTCCTGTTGAAAGGTCCAACGTCTCCCAAGCCTCAGGTGTGTGACGGACTGCATCACGTTTCCATCCAATATCTCCTGGTACTGAAGAGAATTCATGGTACCTTGCACACGCTGAAGCTTCCCTGTACCTGCAGAAGCAAAACAGCCCCAAAGCATGATTGACCCTCCACCATGCTTCACAGTAGGCAAGGTGTTCTTTTCATCATAGGCCTTGTTCTTCCTCCTCCAAACATAGCGTTGATCCATGGGCCCAAACAGTTCTAATTTTGTTTCATCAGTCCACAGAACACTATCCCACAACTTTTGTGGTTTGTCCACATGGCTTTTGGCATACTGCAGTCGACTCTTCTTATTCTTTGGAGACAGCAAGGGGGTACGCCTGGGAGTTCTGGCACGGAGGCCTTCATTACGCAGTGTGCGTCTTATTGTCTGGGCTGAAACTTCTGTACCCACATCTGACAAATCTTTTCTCAGTTCCTCAGCAGTCACACGGGGACTTCTCTCCACTCTACGCTTCAGGTAGCGCACAGCAGTCGAAGTCAGCATCTTCTTTCTGCCACGACCAGGTAGCGTTTCAACAGTGCCCTTTGCCTTGAATTTGCGAATGATGCTTCCTAAGGTGTCTCTTGGTATGTTTAACATCTTTGCAATCTTCTTATAGCCATTGCCCTTCCTGTGAAGAGAAATCACCTCTTCTCTTGTCTTCCTGGACCATTCTCTTGCCTTCACCATGTTTGTAACCACACCAGTAAATGTCTAGAAGGAGCTGAGTATCACAGTCATTTTAAAGCTGCCTAATTGGTGCTTATTATGCTTGATTGCTGCTCGGTGACATCCACAGGTGTTTTCAATACCTGATGGAAAGCACCTGTATGAACCTCTGTTCTTCAGAGTGGTAGTCTTTAAGGGGTTGAATAATTGTGGCAATGAAGAAACCACATAAGAACCATTTACTACTGTATTACATAAACAATTGATGTCATTTTAGTTGCATTTGGGTAGTTACAACGTCCTTGTAGGATTTGATTCTGAATACAATTCCAAATGTACACTATAGTCCCTAAACCCCTTTACAGCATTGGGGGTTGAATAATTTTGGACACAACTGTACATGGGCAGGATGGGAAGTGGTTAATAGATCCACTTTTCTATATAGCAGGTCTTTGTTGTGGAGTATTTTGTTTTAGGTATGCTTTCCGACCCATGAGAAGGCTTTAGCTGTAGTGTGCATGTCTTGATCATTTATGTGGTATTGTACTACTATGAAAAACTGGGTAACTGGCTATAGATGGAAAGAATTAAAAAAAAAATTATCAGAACATTTGAATGTAGTTCAAAAGATTTATTTGCTTTTAACATTTGATTTTGGAATGAATGGACTTCACTGAACAAAAACCACATACACTGTTAGAAATGTGTTTCCATCCTGCTCCTCCAAATTTTCTCTTCACTGCAGTGGAAAACACACTTCAATGACCACTAATGATTATAAAAACAGAGTTTTAGAACATTCTTTTACTAAGAATTTTCATTTGAAATTCTACCCATCTATGGCCAGCTTAAGTAGACCTCAATTTTTGCTATATACTGTATGCCCAATAGCAGTACTACCATAGATTAGAGTAAGACTGCATGAAAGAAAGTCTTCTGGACATGACAGGTTTGCAATTGTCTTCATGTTTTTATTATAAATAAGCAAAATTGTGCCTGGAGAGTCAATGACTAATTAACAGACTCTCAAATGGACAGTGACTGGATATATAGGTGTCCTTTTATCATGCAGCGGTAAATGACTGCTGCTCAGTTCTCCGGCATTCTCAGAGAAGAGAGTTCTCCTCTGAATGCCTTTTTTTGAAGTGGTGTAGATCAGCTCTCCGAATGAAGGGAGAAGCGATCTAATAGGCGCGTTGAACGCTGGAAAACGACTGATTTTACTATAATCTTGCGAGATTACAGTAAGAGATCAATCAAACAACGCTTACTAAACAGCGATAAATTATCGCTGCTTCGTTTGCGGTTCCTTCGATTCTCCAGCTCTTAGCTGGAGAATCAGGAGGGAGAACACAGATCGCCAGTGAAGGGCTGACATTGTTCCTTCATAAACTGGCCATCTATGTGCCGCTGATCTCTGTTTCATAAAAAGACACCTATGTGCACATTGCAGTGTATACAGTGTGACAAAGTATCCATATACATTTTTTATAACCTTTATTTATGCCTAACATGACAGGCAAGAATACCATGGCATTGCATTTTCTATCATGGATAGAACATGTATATAGTGCATAAAAGAACATACATCCTATAACCCCTCGTGTGCTGTTTGTTGTTGCTGTAATGTTTCATGTATTGTCCCCCCCTCTATTGTACAGCGCTGAGCAAACCCTTTGGCGCTATATAAACTCAATGTAATGTAATGTAATGTAATACATCGTACAAATCACCTGATATGTAAGTGATCTATCGGTTATGTCACCACAGGAGACATTAAAAATATATGGCTGCAAAATCTACATAGACTACATAAATGTAGCACTACCCTAGTGAGGGCTGCTGAGATGTGTGTACCTCTAAGCCCTGCAAAGCCAAGCAAAATGCATTTTACACACTTGCATCCACAGTCAGTGAATAGCCCGTGGGATTGTTTTTTGGTATTTTATTAGGGGATGATAACTTGGATAGGGAATAGAGGTTATGGGATGCCAAGTTTGGCTTGAATCAAAGAAAGAGGGACAATTACCTTCCTATGGACAGAGTCTGATTCTGGACTGTTCCTTTTCTCTAAAGTCTTTAGTCTTTGCAGTAGCAACAGCCATTTATGGGCAACAAATTCGCAATCCCTCAAAAATATGCTTGGCTCCATTCACTACATACGGGGATTCCTTCTCCCCCCATAGAACTGCTCCCAGCTCCACAGACACTACCAGCCCCCCTGGCTGCTCCAAAGATCTCCTGGGACAAGGATAAAGGATTGAGCCCAGCGCTGTCCTTTGAAAGCTTGCTACATGTGCCAGTCTTTCCCCTTGAGATTCCCAGGGAGTGCCATATTCACTCTGTCCTCTCTGCTCCTCACTGCTCCAGGCATTGATCCCATTCATGCTGCTTTGCTGAATGAATCCTTCCTTTGTCAGCTTGAGCCCAGCTTGGAGGCTGGCACCCCCCAGACCTAGGGGACCCCTCCCAGGCACCAATAGTCTCCTCAGCACACCATCTTCCACCCGACTGCCTCTATCAGCTTAATTCTCCCATACTTATGGGCCGGTCTATAACTCAACCAGGGCCTCCAAACATGGGATTGGAGAGACTCCCCTAAATATGGAGAGTAAGCCTCCACCCCTTCACGCCCACTGACTTCTGGATGATTCCCGGTCCTCCAGCGTTAGGAGGTGGCTACCTGTTTAAGTCATCCAGTTGACCTGCACTAACAAGACCTCAGTCACAGACACACAGTTACCATGAGTCATTCACAATAATTTTGCCTGCAATGTACTACACTATTCTAGTAGAACACTAGAGGGTGCTACATATACAAAGTTGTGATGGTGCTACAATGTTTCTCCAATTCTACTATCTCATACATGTGTGAGCCATGTAAAACCTATATTTGCCCTGTCTTTTAAAACAAACTAAATTGCCCATATACTATACTGTTTCTCATACTGATCCCTCAGTTGATATGTCCATTACCCATTCTTCATTATTTCATTTATTTTTTAGTAAACTAATCCTTTAAGGTGGATACTTTATTAATTTTCCAAAAAGTAGGTATTAGGCTCTTGTCCCCATACAGGAGATGAGGTGTATTACACATTTTATACTGTTTGATGGAGGTGAGGGTTGCATGGAAAAGAACCACAAGCGGCTCAGTTGGGATCTGGATTTGAATGTACTGTTGCATAACAACAGAACAAAAATAGACAGCAAACCAGAAAGGTTTGATTAGGGCATTTTCCTACCACACATGTCAAAATGTACTATCCTCTCCACAGTTCCTCCAACAGGTCACTACAACACCCAGGTACATTAGTGCTAACTTTGCATCCTGTACCACCTTGAGTAAAATTTATACCCAACCTCCAGTATTTTGGAAGTGATGGATGAGACATTGACCAATCTAGTGATTTTAACATTCCAACTTTCTGTCAGGCTGAACCCCAGGTCCCTTTTCTACTCCTTGAGGAAGTATGAGTCAGTCTACGGTCCCATGCCAAGAAGCAGTGTATTTGCCCATGAGAGGGGCTTAAAATCCAAATTTTTCAATAAATGAATTTTTCAAAATCTGTCAGCACTTTTACTGTCCTTCAGCTAGGCCCCAAACTGAACGGAATGCTGCAACTGTGTATACCTCCAGTTTTCCATTGGGAATGAGCCCTATTCTTCCCGAGTAGGGTAGGGGGCAGGGGTGGACTGACTATTTGGAAACTCGGGCACTGCCTGAGGGCCTGGGGTCAGTAGGGGGCCCCATAAGATGCCCCGGTACCTTTTTCATAGGCTTTTTTGAGTTTGGGCAAGAACACAGGGGCCCCATGATCCCCTAATGCCCGGGGGCCCCATGAGTTGTCAGTCCGCCCCTGGTAGAGGGTTTAGTACACCATTCACTGTGAGCTTGCCACAGTGCACTTTCCCATTTGCACCCCATCTCCCACAGCCCTCATGCACATGGGTGTATTAAAGTACTCCTATGTATGTTGGATCATTCTGACTGGAACTAGCAGAAACATTCAGCTTAAAAAAAAAATTCATTTTGGTGTGTAATTATACACATTTATGCATGCTTAAGTGTAAAAAGACTCTTCTCCAAAAATGCAAGTTTGGGGCATTTTTTATGTCCCTTAATGCTGAGTGCAAATACTGCATGTGCTTAAATGCCTGCATGTGCAGGGGCACATTGACTAACATGCAGCTGCATTCAGAGGCATAAAAAAATCCAGATGCCCCTGAAAGTGGTGTTTTTCAGGGCTATGTGAATGAGGCCTAATGGGGCTAAAGTGAGTAAGAGCAATGGTGGCAACAGTGAAAGGGAAATTACATAAAGATCTTCCTGAAGGATTATCCAGGGAGCATGAGCTAAATTACATCACGCCATAGATTTACTAGAGAAACCCATGGTTTATCCCGAATATGGAAATTCTATCTTATTAATCGTAACAGAGTGATTGCTTTATAATAAAGTTGGACATTTGGCAGGCCCAACCTCTCTGTAGCTGTATGCCTCCTCACTTTAGCCATAAAAGCCCTCCTACTGTCTCCTCGTAATGGCTAATCTATCTAATAAAATTGCGCAGTACGTTTACAGGCAGCAAGGGGGGACATCTGTAGAAAAAAAGAACTCTGCAATATATGTCAAATTTAATTATTTGGACCTTTCTCAGAGAGGTAACGGTTGCCCTATCCCAATTAAGCATATCCTTTTGAACAACTTTCAAAGGGCTGAATAATTGATCCTATTGAGAAGTTGTAGCCCACTTACAAGCTTAATACCCAAATATGTAATAGCCTACTTATGCCATAAGAAAGGAAACACTGCCCACAGCTGGGCAATATCCACATCTGACAGGGTAATTAACAAGATTTCTGACATACTGAGATTCATTTTAAAGTTTAACGAGTCATGTATCTTGCCAATTCTGCCATTATATTCTGAAGTGTAATCTGTACTTTAATCACAAAAACTGAATATCATCCTATTATGTTGTGCCAAGCCAATTTACACTTCTGTGACATCTGGGTTATTTTTAATTTTTCCTAACAAGGCTTTCAAGAGGAGTAGGAAATCAAGAGGTGTGAGTGGGCATACCAGCGGTGTACCATTTTTTAAATTTTTATATCATTTAGTGAGAATGCAATTGTAACATTTGGCAAACAAAGTAGACATAAATGTTAAATTACAGGGCAATTAACAGTTGAAAGGCGGCAACATTTGGCCAATAAAATTTTTTAAAAAATCATAAAAAAACCAAAGGAAAGCATTCATTAAGTAACCAAGTAATTAGTTAACCTTTTAAATAACCATCCCAATAACACTGCGCTTCACCCATGGTGAGGGAAAACCACACCGTATCAGTGTGAAAGTGCCCTACTGGTGGGAGGGAAGAAGCATATTTTATGGATACAGGAAGGCTTTTGTTTTATTTAGCCATGCCCCTTTAAACCCCTTCCACTGTAAATGCAGTTTGGTCTCACCCATTATTCGCCACAGCTTTGGCCTTTGAGCTATGGGGTGCACACTATAATGCAATAAGCTGTGCACACCCACACCAATAAGTAAGCAAATAATCAGATGAAGGGTTGTGGTTGGTTGCATATTTAGTTTCCCAGGAGAAGTTGGTCTCAAGTAGGATGGTTGGTGTGTACCTACTCCATACAGAATACATCAACTTTTCAATAATAATGAAACAGAAGGAGGATCAGATTAAATCTACTTATCTATGATGGCCTTTTTGCCTGCCAGAGAAATGATGGTAAGATGTTGTTTACATGCTCTGGAAATCCAAGAATGTCCATTATACCAAAAAGTGTCCACTCCAGAGTTAATGGTAAGTAATCGACTAGGTGGAGTTGGCATACTTTACCACAACTGTCCTGAAATGCTTGAACTTAGGACAGACCTAGAAAGCATGGTACAAATCTGCATCCTGATTTTAAACATCAAGAAAAGGGATATATTTGTATGGAAAACCTGAGCACAATTTCTCGATACACAGTAACTTTGATTGTTATTCAGGACAATAATGAAATAAAAGGGCATCTTTAGACATATTAGGAAAGGGTGTGTCCATAAAGTTTACCATTTTAATGAGAACAGAGTCCAAGAGAATTTGGACCTTGTCCTTGCAGAACAACCATCCAACAGTGCATTTTATCTCCACTGCCTAAACACAATAAGAACCCAATTCCATCAAATTCTATTTCAGCATCCACAAATAGGTTTAAGCAGAGAAGGTTATGTGCACCCAATACACACTAAACAGTAAACAGTACATATAGAAAATGTTTTGCGCTGTTTTTAAAAAAAAAATATTGAAAGTGACATCCACTTAAAAATTAATCATAAATAGAAACATGAACACACAGAAATAATCCAGCAAGGTCATACATAAAGTGGTAACAAAGTCCCAAACATGTGAAAGAAGTGTTGCCTTCAGTGTGGCACTGAAGGCATGAATACTTCACTGCTGTGCACTGCCAGATATGTCTTCTGTTTCTCCTGTTTCTCTGTCATGTGTTGCTGGTGCCATCTTGGATGATTTCCCCTTACGCTGGAACCCACGCTTGGGAAAAAACGGCTCCTTTTTTGCCTTTTGAGCGTGTTTGGGGAAACAGTGCGTTCCCTCTTTCCTGGCATGGCTCTGACTGAACCTGATGTGTTTCTTTATCCTAGTGGGAACTGCCACAAATGGGGTTTAACACGCCCATAGCTGGACCACACCCACAACTGGAAATATGTTTAGTAGGTAAGGTCTGCTGGCTAATGGAGTTTAGCACTAGTTAATGTTGTTTTGTGTACTGGGTATCTATAACTTTTAGAGACAGAAAAAGCATGTATGACTGTAATGAAAATCAAAATATTGTACATGCAATTAGCAACAATTGCCAATGGTGACTGTCTTCCACAGCAGCTTCCTGTGCCTCCTTGCAGACTTGCTGAGCAATAATTTTTGCTGTCTGTCTTTTGTATAGCATACTAACATATACATTAGGTGCATTTCTTTCTACAAACAATTTGCATTGATATAAATCTCCCTATTAGTGAGATATTTTACATTCTTATATTTTGTTAATCTGAGATCAGAGTATTTTTATATTTCCACTCCCACATGGTATTGATAATGTTCAGTTCCTTATGTCAGCATTGGCAGCTGTTGCTAATTGCATGTACAATATTTTGATTTTCATTACAGTCTTAGATGTTTTTTCGGTCTCTGCCCTATTGGATCTAGTATATTTTCATCCATTGAAGGAATTAATATCTCAATTTTCCACTCTATTGAATCGAGTTGCCACATTTATCATCGAGTGAAATTCCATCTATTTTGCACATTGGCCTGATTCTGACATGTCAGTTCCATTTTTTGTTTACTTTTTATGGACCATTTTGAATGTATTTTTCATCAGGTCTATTCAATTAGTTTTATTTATTTATTTTATTAAATCTAGTTTACTTTGTTTTCCATACTACTTATAGTCCCATTGGGGGGTTGTTTTGGTGCTCCCTAGTCTCCATTGGTTCCTGGTGATCTACATCTGACCACTCTTGCTTTTTTGAATGGTGCATTCCGCCGGACCTGGATCCATGTCTCTCATCCTGGATGTCATCTATTTTATACATTGCTCTGACACATGTTTTTGTAAGTATTATTTTTGGTTATGAGATAAAAACTCCATTGACCAATTGTTTATTTTTTGGTATATTTACCTGTTATTGTTTACTACAAACTTTCCTAGTATTTATAAAATGTGGAATGATTGAAACGCGTTGGGTTAACGTTTTCTTCCTATAAGTAGTATTTGACCTTGTGCAGAGTCTTATTGCAAAGAATACTGTCGGAGCGATGATCCTTTAGAAAATTATGTATTTTATACAAAATATGTATGTGTAATAAAGCTGATAATCTTTTTATCACAATGTCTTTTTTGATATATGTGTAACTTCTCAATGCTGCAATAAAGTCCCACTGGGGGGTCTTCTGGTACATGTATAAGCACTATAGACCATGTTTTTTACTTATAAAAAGTTCTCTGCACAGACACAATGCGTAGGATATCATATTAAGTGGAATTGATAGTTCACAGTGGTAGAGGATGGTAAATCACATTAAAATACACACAGTTTGATTTCACTTGAAAAGTCGTGCATTAATTGTTACCAACTGTGGACAGCTCTGTTATATAATAATAATAATAATGATACTTTTGCATGTATTGTAATTGTATTTAATGTACTTTGTAAGGGCACAAATTTAATCACGTTGTGAGAAGTTGCAATATACTATATGTATTGCAGTTTAAAAGGTGTTTTTTGTAGAAATTATATTATAGCAACACGTATATCAGAATTTGGTTGTAAAGTAAAAACTTTACTGTAAAAAAAAAAAGAAAAGAATTTGGTATTAGATAGCACAGTACTTATGTAGTTTTATATCTGTCTATGAGACTGTCTCTTGTGGCTTTTTTAATTAAAAGAGAAGTCTGGGATGTTTTTTTTTATCTTCAAATCATACTTAGCTAGGTGGATGCAGTATCAGTCCAATGCTGCATCTGTCCCCCACTGGCTCTAAGTGTGAAAAGAACATGACCACTGATCATTCACCGCCGCTGTGAGCAGAGAGCGGCGACTGTTAGTCCACACTATCTGCTCTACCACCCCCACACTCACTGGAGCGCTGGGCTGTGGATGGGGGGAGGGAGCGGCTGGCTCAGGCTCTCAGTAGATCAGAGGCTGAGCCAGGTGCCACTCCAGACTCTGGGCTGGATCCCGACTTTAAAGTCAGGATCTTTTCTCAGCCTGTGGGAAAAAGAAAAGCTTTGGCTGTACTTCTCCTTTAAGACATATTTTGTGGGTACCAGAATTGCTGCATTTGTGTGTGTACACAGCAAGTAGACTAATCTAGCCATTCCCACTGTTTGCTGCACAATGCTTAATTACTTGTCAGTGTGCCCCAGGTCTTTTACAATCTTTGCAATGCCACTGTTTGAAAGCTACTCAAACAGATCTCAAATGCAAGCAGAATGCACATAAAAGCAAATTGCATTTGTCCATCAACATATACCAAAACATTCATTTTCACCTTATTGAGAAATCAATTA
Source organism: Staurois parvus (assembly GCF_062004578.1). NCBI lineage: Eukaryota > Metazoa > Chordata > Amphibia > Anura > Ranidae > Staurois > Staurois parvus. The sequence continues at coordinate 1,782,410 of NW_028317813.1, forward strand.
AAGAATAAGCAACATGTTATACTTTTAAACATGACTCCAAATATGAAAATAAAATGTAATAAAACATATAATGATTTGTTAAAAGAACTGGTTGGGTATACAAAATTCTTCTTATAGGATTCAATAAAAATACTAGTGTAGGACAAAGCTGTTTAGCTCTAATTAAACAGGGAAGTGATCTAGATCAAACATTTTACAAGGATCTAAGGAACAAAACCCATACATTTTGAAAACTGTCATTCAACGCTTGTGTACCCTCTAGTGTAGCTAAATGCAACATTTTGTTTCCATTTTTGAGAGACAGTAAGGGAGGATTATAATCCCTGTCAGTCTTTTTGTTGCCATCTCCCGTTGGGGAGATTTCTCTTCACTTCCTGTCCCTCCAAAGTGATGGAATCCTGGTGTGTCACCAGAGTCACCAGAACTAGTGTCCCCTCTATTATTGTCCTGATGTCAACCCAAAATTTTGGATTTTATTTTACTTTCACTTTTGATGATAAGGGTAAAAATGACAAATAGGGTGAATCTCCCTAACGGAGCAGCACAAACAGCAATAAAAACTGACAGGTGTTCTAATCCCTCTCCGCAAAAACAGGTTTTTCCTTTAGTTACAGTTTAATTAATGGATACATAGTAGAAATAGCAGTAGAAGTTTAACTTTTCCCTTGAAAGACCAAAAAAATAAAAAATTGAATTTAGTTGGAATGTGCTTTCTTACATACTACTAGAACTAAACTAGTTCATAGACATAATTCTAAAATTTGAAATATAAAAGGAGGATTATTGTGAAATTGAATTGAAGTTCTATTGTATGGCCTTTGTATTGGCGGTGTTCTTGAAGCCATGAGTCCAGGGACAAATATTTCTATTGCAGACTTCCCATTAAAAGAAAAGCAACTTTTGTTGAAGTGCTCAAGAACACAGCTTGTGTTTCTTGACTGTTAGCAGCACAATATTCAATGTTTTAATAGCTTGAGGTGTTTTAACAGCACGATGTACTTTGCGAAAAATACCTAGTGTGGCTGTGAAAGAATAATGAATGAAAAAGAAAACCTTAGGAAAACAGAAGAATGCAAGCTTTTAGTTGTCAGTAATTAACATTTTAGCACGTACGCTGAAGAAAACGTGAGAACCAACATCATTTGATAAAAGATTTGCATGCACAAAAGAGTGAATAAGATTAAGTTATATATTACAATTATAAAAAGTGGACCTGTAAAAAATGCTATTTGCAGGATAAAACCTGTATGGAGTGCATTAAATCAGAAGCAAATCACATTTAGCATACTGTTATAATTGTTTTGATTGCTTGGTGTAGTATTATGATTATTATTATTAATATTCATAATTATTTTTTTTAAACTGCATCTTTAATGTGTATTATCGTTCTTCCCTTTAGCAATAGTACCACCTAACTAGAACATGTCTCCCTCCCTCTGCTTTTAGGTACATTGGACCTGCCAGGTCTTTCTAGATATTGCAGGCCATTCCTTTATTTTTTGCCACATCCAAGCACTCACTACATGATGTGCTCCAGTTATGCCAATGCTGGCACTGCAAACCAAATTGCTCATCATTAATTACTGTTGTTGATGTACCCAATTCACTGCTTCAGATCTTATTTATCTATACTATTTATTCTCTGCAAAGAAGTCCAAGTGAACAGCATTAAAAGGGGTGTCCCATTTCCATCACCACATCCCTCTGCGCAGCTATCCCTGTACAGTGCCTTGAAAAAGTATTCATACCCCTTGAAATTTTCCACATTTTGTCATGTTACAACCAAAAACGTAAATGTATTTTATTGGGATTTTATGTGATAGACCAACACAAAGTGGCCCATAATTGTGAAGTGAAAGGAAAATGATAAATGGTTTTCAAAATATTTTACAAACAATTTTTATGAAAAGTGTGGCGTGCATTTGTAATCAGCCCTCCTGAATCAATACTTTGTAGAACCACCAATTACAGCTGTAAATCTTTTTGGGTATGTCTCTACCAGCTTTGCACATCTAGAGAGTGACATTTTTGCTCATTCTTCTTTGCAAAATAGCTCAAGTTCTATCAGATTGGATGGAGACTGTCTGTGAACAGCAATGTTCAAGTCTTTCTACAGATTTTCAATTGGATTTAGGTCTGGACTTTGACTGGGCCATTCTAACACATGAATATGCTTTTATCTCAACCATTCCATTGCAGCTCTGACTGTATGTTTAGGGTCATTGCCCTGCTGGAAGGTGAACCTCTGCCCCCGTCTCAAGTCTCTTGCAGACCATTAACTCTGACCAGCTTCCCTGTCCCTGCTGAAGAAAAGCATCCCTACAACATGATGCTACCACCACCATGTTTAACGGTGAGGATGGTGTGTTCAAGGTGATGTGCAGTGTTAGTTTTCCGCCACACATAGCATTTTGCTTTTAGGCCAAAAAGTTCAATTTTGGTCTCATCTGACTAGAGCACCTTCTTCCACATGTTTGCTGTGTCCCCCACATGGCTTCTAGCAAACTGCAAATGGGAATTCTTATGGCTTTCTTTCAACAATGGCTTTCTTCTTGCCACTCTTCCATAAAGGCCAGATTTGTGTAGCACACGACTAACAGTTTTCCCGTGGACAGATTCTCTCACCTGTGCTGTGGATCTCTGCAGCTCCTCCAGAGTTACCATGGGCCTCTTGGCTGACTAATACTCTCCTTGCCCGGCCTGTCAGTTTCAGGTGGATGGCCATGTCTTGGTAGGTTTGCAGTTGTGCCATACTCTTTCCATTTTCATCTTCTCCATAACTTTATCCCTGACTGGTCTGGTAAGTGCCTTGGCCTTCATGATGTTGTTTGTTCACTAATGTTCTCTAACAAACCTTTGAGGGCTTCACAGAACAGCTGTATTTATACTGAGATTAAATTACACACAGGTGGACTCTATTTACTAATTAGGTGACTTCAGAAGGCAATTGGTTCCACTAGATTTTAGTTAGGGGTATCAGAGTAAAGGGAGCTGAATAAAAATGCACGCCACACTTTTCAGATATTTATTTGTAAAAAACATTTGAAAACCATTTGGCATTTTCCTTCCGCTTCACAATTATGTGCTACTTTGTGTTGAACTATCACATAAAATTCCAATAAAATACATTTATGTTTTTGGTTTGTAACATGACAAAAAGTGGAAAATTTGAAGGGGTATGAATACTTTTTCAAGGCACTGTACACTTGTATCCTTTGATGTTGTGCAGTAACAACAGAGTGCATGGAGCAATTCTCCATGTTCATAAGTATCCACTTTCTAACCTACAACATACTGTGTATTCATCTACAGGCTGGTGCAATGGTTACTTCTTAGTGCTGATTCACACATGTGCAGTGTGGATTGAAGCTCAGGTTTCACACCTAATTGATACAGTAATTATTCAGTGGTTCAGGTCAGGTTTACATCAGGTTCAAGACAGGTTTAGATCAGGTTCAAGTCAGGATTTTATCCTGTTCACAACTGATGACATGTGTGGTTTAGAAACAGTTCCCATAGAAGTCAAAAGTCTGTAATCCCCACCTGAACTGGACTGCACTGCTCAGAAATCGAACAGGACTCTTTTTCAATCCGCACTGAATCCACAATGCCAGTGCACCAAACATATGTGAAAGGGCACTATAAGAAGCAATGTTATTTCACATGTCATGCGGATTGGATGTGGATCAAACCGCATCCAATCCGCATATATGTGAACCTGCACTTAGTGGTAATTCAAGCAGGTCATTCAATCACATTTTGCTCTTCACTACAGAGATAAAAGCACAAATTATTCATTTCAGGTACTTATATAGCGCTATCAATTTACAAAGCGCTTTACATATATATTGTACATTCACATCGATCCCTAATCCTCAAGGGGTGTACAATCTAAGGTCCCTAACTCACATTCATATATACACATACTAGAGCCAATTTAGACAGGAGCCAATTAACCTACCAGCATGTTTTTGGAGTCTGGGAGGAAATCGGAGTACCTGGAGGAAACCTACGCAGGCACAAGGAGAACATGCAAACTCCAGGCAGGTTGTGCCGTGGTTGGGATTTGAACCGGCAACCCTAGTACTGCCAGGCAGAAGTGCTGAACACTTAGCCACACTTTTATTTATTTATTTTTTTCCACAAGACTTTTTTGCACAAGACTAACACCAAAGATCTATTTGTTTCTAGTGTTTTAATACTGAAATTAAACAGAATCATATTCACAACACATTGAAAAATACACGTGGCAGATTTTAGGGAACAATATATTTCACAAATAGGTACCCAGCTACAGTACTGCCACTATACTTAACTTATGTCAGATTATGCAGCAGAAGCAGATAAAAGAAGAGAGCTACATAAAGGTATTCAAAATCAGACATTTAATGAAAGTATATAATGGATGATCAGTGATGTACTGAACAATTTCCAAGAAAGTGCTTAATGTTATTGAGGCACTGCAGTGGAATTCAAATTGGGCTGTGTTAAACATCAGTCTACCATGGACAAGGTCACTGTGAAGGGCTCAATGATAAATACATAGAGTAGGTGGACAAAGCAGCTTTATCTGTGGTGTTATCTTGACATATGACAACAACATATGTCTTTCTATGGCTTAGAGTATCAGCACATTTTAAAACAGTTTTAAAACCTTTGAAGAAAACAAGTATTAGTCTATCAAAAAGTCCATATGTAATTTGCCACTATACTTATTTAATGTTTGGTTGTGAGTGTGGTCCAAACTTAGCCGTACATCAAACAGTCAAACAAAGTGCAAAATAAATTGTTAGCGGTAATTAAAACATAATACCAGTACAGTTTGTGCTTTAGATAGATTGGGGTCGGGTTAGAAAACAATACAAAAAGGTCATACATTGATATGCCTAGATTCATCCATGACCTAAAACACCTGACTAATGCTATACTAGGTGAAACCAAATTTGGTTTTCCCTAAAACCCATATATGCAGTCAATACTTTGACCAGTGAGGCTGTTAATATATAAATCTATTTGTATTTGGCCCAATCTATATACATAGCTCCCAATTGTCCCTAATTATGAGGGCCTATCCCACTTTTTTTTTTTTTGCAGATGTAAATTGTATAGAAAAACAAGAGACATCGATATAAAGATCAAAAGGATTACATTTACAAAATATATCGTTCGGATCAATGTCATACAAAGGAGCAGGTCACAGCAGATGTATGAAAGTTTGTTCCTGCCTCCTGCAGCCAAAACAACAGCTTTTGTGCCGTAGCATTATTCTGCACCAGCGGTGATACAGCACAAAAAGGGGTGGGGCTTGGAGGAGAAAGGGTGGGGCTTACACATGATGCCAAGTTTTTTCTGTTCAGGAATCTCACTATGTTAAGACATTTTCTTTTCTTTACTTTTCTGCAACAGCAAGATCCTCATGTACTGAACGTCTGGGTGGAAGGTCCTCCATTATATAAGATGTACAATTGATATTATAGGCATGTGTAGCGGTGATACGGGTAAGATGTGGTGCATTTCATCGGTTTATTCAATGTACTAAAGACTTGGGGATGTTACCATGTAAGCTTGGATCCACATTGTGGTAGAAAATCTCATGTAAACACTCTACGACATAAAGAAACAGTTCTTGTATCAATGTGTCCTTTGGGTAAAACGTCTTTTCTGTGGAATCTGAAAGTGTGAGGTGGGGGTGTAGAAAGAATCTCCATGTGTTCATAGAAGTCAGCTCCTCACACTGGGAGATAAAATGCAGTATGGCTTTCTCAAAAGTTCAGCGTCTCCTCTTCATACACAGTAAACGATCTTCATCAGTTGCTCTTCTGGTCATGTGCTTCCCTCATTTTATTTGTTGCTCAGCATCCATCTAGCTGAACAACAGAAGTAGCACAATCAATATTGAGTTCACAATTATTAGTGGAACTCTCATTACCGTCCGCACTGACCGCACAAGGTTCATCAGCTGTGACTTGATTCCCGGCTCCTCACCAAATCCACCAATCCCCTGGTCTGTCCCCAGCCAATCTTGCTCAGGAACCTCTTCTCATGTAGTACGGCGATGGCATTGACACAGAGCAGGGCAGCCTGCAGCAGGGAGTACAGAGAGAATGCCATCTTCCCGGAGTCCGCCGACGTGGCTGCCGCTGGAGGGTGCAGAGAGGGGCTGGCCTATCCCACTTTTGAAACTAAGCCCCTCATTCCTCTTCAGTTGTCCCTCTTTTTGTCTGTGCTAAATATGTATTGCACTACCTAACTACTAAAAGTATCATTTTACACTAAATCTTTTATCTAACCTTTAAATTACATATTCTAATCCAAATTGAGTCTAAACTTATTATGAAAAGACACTATGAAGCAAAAGCAGTAGTATGATAAAGCATATAGTATACATTTTTATAATCTTGTGTGTTGGTGCCAGGAGGCAAAAACCAGTGAAAAAATACAAACATCAGAATATACTGAAAACATAGCTCTGGAAAACAAACTTATAGGAAGTAACAAGCACTATTTGCAGCCCACAGTGAGCATGTTCCAAATAATACTGCACAGTGGTTAAGTGGTAAGCACTTCCAGCTGCCAGTACTAGAGTTGTTGGTTTGAATCCCAACCACTACACTATCTGCCTTGAGTTTGCATGTTCTCCCTGTGTGGGTTTCCTCCTACACTCCAGAGACATGCTAGTAAGTTTATTGTCTCCTGTCTAAATTGGCCCTAGTATCTGTAAGTATGAATGTGAGTTAGAGACCTTGGAATGTAAGCTCATGGAAGGCAGGGACTGATGCGAATGTACAATATATGTGTATAGCGCTGCGTACGTTGTCTGTGCTATATAAGTACCTGTAATAATTTTAGATTTTAATTAAAACAAAGCATGAGCAAATGCTCGGAGTGAAGTGGATCCTCTGTGAAGAAAAAGTAAGACCTGAAGAAAAACAAATGGATGGAGGGTCAGCATTACTATGGGGAGGAACTGGTCCAAGAGAGGGTTAAAAAGTTCAGCCTGTGTAGGCAATACCTGAATGGAGTTCGAAGGTCAAAGGAGCAGCAAGGAGTCATAATGATGGATCCTGTGAGAATTCCTAGGATTTCATCACAGAATGTACAGCTGGAAAGGAAATTGTTCTTGGGATAAATAATGGCCATTTAGGCAATGGAGAGAGACGGGATTGCCCCAGCAGTTTAGTGGACTTAGGGGATCTTTGGGGAGGTTCTTTGGAATTGTCAAATTGTTACAAAAATTGAGTGGTATGAGACTTCCACTTGGTTGGTGGGTTCCCAAGGACCTAGGTCCCCTGGTGCAATGTAAGAGCATCTGAACCTTGTAACATCTTTCAGCCAGTGAGGTATGGCTATAAACAAGGGAGATAGCAGTTTAAATAGTGTTTAAGAACACTGAAAGACCACCTTTATGGTAACATTGTAAACACCGTGTATGGTTTGTTATTTATTTATTGTTTCATTTATAAATAAAAATACTGGTATGGCTATTTCAGCCACTCAAAATCCCTTTCATGCAGTCCGTGTCATTGTTTGCAGATAAAAGAAGGATCAATGATTGATGAATCCTTTAGTCAAGTGAAAAAAGAAGAGGAATACTCAATTACTTCCTTGTAATCATTGTAGCAGCTGTTGAGTTCTTTTGGCTGTCTTGGGTTTCACAGGCTGCAGGTTTGATTGCTCTCCCAAAGCAGTCTAGAGACCTCTAGAACATAGGAGTTTGGGCAAGGAAAATGGGTAGTATGAATATTTATTGTGCTGCAGCCAATCCCTGGTGAAGTACATCCAGTAAGTGGCTGAAGAGCACATAAAAAGTCTGAGGCCTGGAGCAGCCCTGTTCTAGTCCTGGGTCCAATCCTGCAGAAGGAGTCCCCAGACAGAGGGTCTCTGCTGCTCAGCGGAAAGTTGGAGTTTACTACATATTCATTGAGGTTCCAGCAGTGGCATAGCTGAGGGGGCTACATTTAAGATCCCATTTTTTGTATCTAATCAAGGGAAACACACCTAAGGACCTGGTCTGGAGATCTCACTGAAGAGTGCCTATCCTAGGGCATTATGAGTATTAACTTCTCTTTCACTGAAGAGTGTCCAGTGGATACTGGAAAAAGGCATCTGGTGATCCTGTGACATTGTGAGTACCTGAACTCAGGGCCCTGGTGACTGTGTGCAGTTTTCTGTGGGTGGTAGTCCTGCCTTGGATAGATTTTAAAGACTCTGTTCTGCCATCTGTTGTACCTGCTCCTGCATAGAGACTGGAGAAGCTTAGTAAAGTGGAGTGTTCTCCTGTAAATTTTCAGTAAATCCGGAGTATCTCCTATCTCCCTACAACCCTCTCCAAGTTCTTCATGAATAAAGATCCTAAAAAGACATTCCATAGACTGATTACTGAGCCAGAGTGATTGAACTGTTGCTGTGTGCCTGGCTGTCTCTACATTAATCTTGGGAAAGAACTGGTGGCTCCTTCTGGGGTAGCTCTACATATAGTTACACAATAAAAAAAAGAAAAAATGTTTATATCCACATAGTCCAATTTAAAATACACCAATCTGTTTAGCACTTTTTGAAGTGCTACAAGTTCAAGCATATCTGTTTACAGCGAATCTGCATGATTTGTTGTGGTTGAATTTCTATTCATTTAAATTGATTCACTCATTTCTGTGTATAACCAAAGGATATTTTAGAAAATATACAATTATGCTTTAAGAGTATTGTATATGCATAGCATTGGGCCAGATACCTTTCAGTGCTTCTCTGAATGAAGCCTCGTTGAAGTAAATGAAGACTTTTCTTCCTTGGAGGCTATAGATTGAGTCTGCAAACTTTAAGCTTCAGGAATGTGATTATAAAAAGAGCAAAGCCACTACAGGGAGAAGATTAAACCTAAGAGTTCTAGATCAAGAAAATGTCTTGAGGTTGTTTGGGTCAACTGAACAAGGTTTTTGATTGCAGTGGAACACAGGGGGAAGCCAAGTATAGGTTAAGCCTTGTAACACTGTCAAGATCCCAGAAGTTGAACTTATCAGCATTCCTGCACTGCACTTTGGAGGTTTTCAGGAATATTTCAGTCACGTTTCTGTAGATAGAATTCCAGCCTCTTGAAAAAACAACTATCATTTCCTGAAACATTGTGGAAAACTAGCTGTGTTTTGCTACACTTACAGATAAGAGGGCAAAGCACTTTGAAGAGCATCTACTTCATAGAAAAAGCAGAGCCAGCACCAAATATAGATGCACAGATGCATAATTCACTATTGAAAAATAAAATAAATAACCAGCTTCTTTTAAGTCTGATTGCCAAAGGGATTTTTCATCTCTGTTTGCTTATAGAAAAAATTGTGCATGATTCGGTTGAGCTGTGTGTGATGCAGATAGTGGATAAATAGGGCAATGTCTGAATGACGATACCACAAGTAGAACCTGACGAAAAGGGTGAAGTGATGGGATAGTTGCTTATGAATGCAAAATAATCAGTGCATCATCTTCATGATATACAGAATAGAATACATAACATATATAAGCAGTAAAAATAAAACATGTCTACTAAATAAATGAAGAACAAGCTTTTCTCACATCTAATCTCGCTGTATTTTATTCAGTCAAAATGAAAAACAAAAATCTAAATTGCTTAGATACCTTCAGTTCTGGACCAAAGATTTAGTTTGCAAAATGTGCAGTTTAGTTATCCACAGGGGCGGATTGACCATTTGGAAACTCGGGCACTGCCCGAGGGCTCGGGTCACTAGGGGGCCCCATGAGATGCCCCTGGTACCTTCTTCATAGGCTTTTTTGAGTTTGGGCAAGGACACAGGGGCCCCATGATCCCCTATTGCCCGGGGGCCCCATGAGATGTCAGTCCGCCCCTGGTTATCCATCATTACCTTGGAAATTATGATTACATTTGGAAATTCACTGCAAGCATGCACAGTAATGCAGGTTGTAGGCATCAGTCTGCCGCAGTGCCATTAATTTAAATGGCACACTAATGTACTTCCACAATACAAACGTGCTACTATGTACTGCAGTAAACTACGATGTAGCATGTCTTGTGCAGTGTGTGCACTGTGGAAAAAAAATGAAGCCTACACTATTCCTTGTGCATTTTGGGGCATTGCAGCCTATTATTTGGAATGAGCTTCCTAATGCAGCACACTGAACCACACAGAGCATGCGTTGCAGTGCAGTGGAGTGTGAATGGCCCCTCAGAGAATATACAGATTGTAAACTAGTGTACCGATTATATGCAAACATACTGTGAAATTCTTTCATTAGTTGACAATAAAAACCTTGCAAAAGCATACTAAAGCCTTCTAATTGTAATTGCCCTAATGACAGGACAAACAAACAATCTTGTGCAAAGTCTTACCAATGGCTTGAAGTGTTTTTTTCGGCAAAACTTTTTTTATAGAGTTGTGGATGGAGTAAGGAAAGGTTACATCTTTGTCATGTTTTAATTGCTTATATTATGGTGGGGTGGAGGAGTACTGGACCTCTAAGCACAATTCTAGTCCTATTTGGATGTATTTTGATGGTGTGCAAAATGTCACAAGGTGCTCTAATCCTACAGCTACTTCAGTAACAGAGGAGAGAACCAATCCGCTAATGTGTTCAGAATAATTTTATTATTCATTGCATTCAGTAAAAGCAGGCAGCCACTTCAGAGGTTCCAGAAGGCCCCCTTAATCAGGGCTACAGAAACACGTATAAGAAAAAAGTATGTTAAGTACACAGTCGCATGTTAGAAAAAATGATGATCAGTAAAAAAAAGTTCTATAACCCATAACTATTTCAAATTATAGAATTGTCCTAGCCAACCATCAGCAAAAAAGTATCTGTAACTTTCACATCAAGAATAATAAAAAAAATAAATAATCACCTTCTTCAATTGTTATTTTGGTATATTCTCACTCGATTGGTGCCACATTCAATACAACATAGAGTGCAGTGTTGATCTGCATATTCTGAAGGCAGGGGAGTCTCCCCGCTGTCAGAATACAATAATAAGTGGGAAGGACCCCCATCCACCTCAAATGTGTGAAATGGGGAATCAGGTCAGTTTTTTTTCATTGCTTCAATGAAAAAAAAAGAGCCATGTATAGCCAACTTTAGTTTTCTTGTAGTCCTGATGGAAGATGACATCTGGAACCCTGGAAACATGCCAGCCACTTTTATTGCTTGTAATAAATCGTAAAATAAATTTTGATCACAAATCAATGAACTAGTGCTCTTATCTTTTACTCCTTTTCTCTTCTTTATTGATGTCTTTGTCTCTTTTGGGTAGCTATAACCTCATTATTTCTTCTTAGAAACATTGTGGGGGAGGAAATGATGACAGATCCAACATCTTACAGTTCTCACTGGCACAGAACACTGTCACTGAACAGTGAGGGCAATTGGTATGTGCAAATATCAGAGTTGAATAAATCTCGTCATTTGTGAGAGGTTTTGACTTACTTCCTGTTGTAGCACTGGGGGGAAGGAAGTGAAGGAAAATGTCTCCCCAATGGGGACACAGGATAAAATTGTGGCGGAGGTTCCAGCTCTTCTGACACTATCCAAGACACAAAGAATGGCTTTGAAGTTAAAATTAACACAATAATGCCTTCAAATTTTAATTAAATCCCCCAGCATTTTGTGGGAGATGGGCCTCTAAGTGCATGGGCCCCTTATACTACGCTGAATGTATCCTACGTCCAAACATATATATAATATAAGATATAATTGATACATCCTCAGAGTTCTGAACCTTTTACTATGACCACCATAAACATGTGGGCCTCTATGTGTCAGTATATTGATCAGATAATAGACCACTGGCCTCAACTACTGCCATAATACTTTGCATGCATTATACAGATTCCATACATGCAGTGGCGTCCCTAGGAAGGTATGGGGGGTGCACGCCGCACCGGGTGACACCTACCACACAGGGTGACACCAGACCCGCTCCATGAAAAGGTAAGTTGTAAAGCAAGCTGACAATCCCCGCAGGATGGATTGGATCTGCGGATTGAACCTAATGGATCGGAGTCCGATCCATTATGCTCCCTAATCCACAGATCCGATCCATACTGCAGGGATTGTCGGTTTGCTTTACAACTTACATTTTCGTGGAGCGGGTCCGGTGTCACCCCATATAGGTTGCATGCCGATGATACCCGCAAGATGGATAGGATCTGCGGATTGGAGAGCACAATGGATCGGACTCTGATCCATTATGCTCAGTCCGCAGATCCGATCCATCCTGCGGGGATCGTCGGCATGCAACCTATACGGGGCAACACCGGATCTGCTCCAGGCTGCCCATACATCATTCAGTCCCTGCTGAACGACTGAGATTTGAACCGTTTACAGTTGGCTTAGCTCTTTTGTCACACTTTATATGACTGCAGCTATGGACTGATTTACAAAGTTATCAGTTACTACTAAGGAGTCATCCACTTCTGTGTGAAAACAACAGGATTTGTTGTTTTCACACAGAAGGAACCTGAAGTTACTCCTGCTGGCTTAAAAGAATAATGCAAAACATTAAAATAAAGTATATCCTATTAACAGGCCTAAAAAGACATAAAACATATTTCTAGAAACTGTAAACCAACAACTCCACCTATGGTGGGTGCATGCTTGCTGATGATGTCTAAAATCTGCCTGATGGAGGAAATTAGAATTATCAAACAGTTCAAGTTTGCAACCTTTTACTTCATCTGGGAAGGCTGGATAACATTTAAAGCCTTAGAAACCTATAGTGACTGAATGGCCAATATACCCTTTGTGGGATTATCAAATGACTTATTCCATGCAGACAGCTAATTCTAACACCATATTGTTGAACATCTTTATTCGAGAATAAGAATAAAAAACAAGAAAAGACACCAAGATGCATGTTTTCTCCCTTTCTCCCCCCTTCCTATTTTCTTTTTTCTTCTTTGTGTGGGTAGTGCTACCCCGTAGGGGTCACTAGTAATAGCTGGTTCTTCCCTAGTAATACAGAGGCTGCCCATCACCACAAGCACCAGCTCCAATAACTAAGTCTAATGGATGTCTTTTTTAAATATATTGCTTGCAGGAGAGAGGTTACGGCACTGGGTATTCCAAAATACTGCACAGTAACAGGAGGCCACACTTCTCTAGACTCCCACTCCAATATTCTGCTGAGGACAGGGGAATGGCCAATATTCTGAGACCCTGTGAGAGCCATCTCAGTCCAAGCTACCTTGGGCACTTATATCCCAAATGCACACGCAGTCACCAGGACACAGTTCAGGGTCATTACACACAGCCGCACACCTTTTAGCTTCCTCTGGACACAGTCCAGTGAGGGAGAAAATCCGTCTCCAGACCCAATCCCCATGGTGAATTCCCACAGCCAGCTCCTCAGAAGATCACTCCACGCCTAAGCCCTGACACTGCTGGGGCCTCAAGAACAGCTACAAAGTCCATAGGCTACCTCAGATTCTGAACACTCCTCTCCAGGGATTGGCTAGGTCGTGATACATATTCAGGCTTGTCATTTGACTCTCCCTCCCAGTTATCTGGAAGTTTCTTTCAGAGGCAGGGTGAAGCAATCAAACTCCAAGCCTGTGAAACCCTGAACAGACCAGAACAAAAAACCACTGTTCCTTTGAATACAGAAGGAGCCAAAAACTAGATTTGCCTAGCATCCTACTCTAGGAGGGTGCTACATTTGCATACGCTATATTGCCAAAAGTATTGGGACGCCTGCCTTTACACACACATGAATTTTAATGGCATCCCAGTCTTAGTCCATAGGGTTCGATATTGAGTTGGCCCACCCTTTGCAGCTATAACAGCTTCAACTCTTCTGGGAAGGCTGTCCACAAGGTTTAGGAGTGTTTCTATGGGAATGTTTGACCATTCTTTGCGAAGCGATTTGTGAGGTCAGGCACTGATGTCGAACGTGAAGGCCTGGCTCTCAGTCTCCGCTCTAATTCATCCCAAAGGTGTTCTATCGGGTTGAGGTCAGGGCTCTGTGCAGGCCAGTCAAGTTCCTCCACCCCAAACTTGCTCATCCATGTCTTTATGGACCTTGCTTTGTGCACTGCTGTGCAGTGAAGTTGGAACAGAAAGGGGCAATCCCCAAACTGTTCTCACAAAGTTGGGAGCATGAAATTGTCCAAAATGTCCTAGTATGCTGACGCATTAAGAATTCAACGGGAACTAAGGGGCCAAGCCCAACTCCTGAAAAACAACCACACACCACAATTCCCCCTCCAGCAAACTTTACACTTTACAATGCAGTCAGGCAAGTACCATTCTCTTGGTAACCTGCAAACCCAGGCACATCTATCGGATTGCTAGACAGAGAAGCGTGATTCATCACTCCAGAGAACACGTCTCTACTGCTCTAGAGTCCAGTGGCGATGTGCTTTACGCTACTGCATCCGACGCTATGCATTGCACTTGGTGATGTAAGGCTTGGATGCAGCTACTCGGTCATGGAAACCCATTAAATGAAGCTCTTTATGCACTGTTGTGCTAATCTGAAGGCCACATGAAGTTTAGAGGTTTTTAGCTTTTGACATTGCACAGGTGGCAACCTTTCACGGTACCACGCTTGAATTCACTGAGCTCCTGAGAGCGACCCATTCTTTCACAAATGTTTGTAGAAGCAGTCTGCATGCCTAGGTGCTTGATTTTATACACCTGTGGCCATGGAGGTGATTGGAACACCTGAATCCAATGATTTGGAGGGCTGGACCAATACTTTTGGTAATATAGTGTATATTTGAAGACACATTGTTGTGTTTGTATTACTTACTTTGGTGAAAGGACAAAGGGATAGTTCTGCGTAAAATGCAGCATGTGATTATGTTTTATGTTTGCAGTATGTTATACAATAAGGAATGCATACCTCAAAGATGGGTTGTAATTAAAAAAGTATTTTAAAAATTATATATTTAAAAATGTATTTCTTTGCCCTAAACATGATAGATAAAGATAAAAATACAAAACACAATTGCCAAACCATTATACACTTTTTTTAAAAAAAATATATCAATGATTGGAATTTTAATAAGGGAAAGAATCGTGTGAAAAGGATTAAAATGTGTGAAAACCCCATAGTAGCCAATTAACAATGATCTTTTATTATTTGAGCTGATTGACACTGATAAAAGTAAAACTTTGATTTGGAGTGTTCACACACCCACACACACATACACACTATACATAGGATAACAATAACATTGAACTGAATAGTAGCAAACATACATTTTTGAAAACAGGAACTTTGCAAACACCAAACTATTACAACAAAGAAAATGTATAAAATGCCATTTTATTAGATCCAATCTTCAAAATAAAAAAGAGAATACACTGTACAGGGTAATATACAAAAATGGCGATGGTTTGGCTGCATTCACCAAAAAGAGAAAACCCAAATGCGTTTCAATTCATAAGGTTTATATTCTGAATCTTCTTCAGGGGGGAACAGTAGAATACAGCTAAAGAGTTATCGCCATATATTATGTCAAAGATAGAAGATTTGTACTGGTTAACTTCCGGCATGACATAAGCAATTGGACCCTCCAGTGATCCAGCTAGGTAAATATAAAATCCAATTACGTAGTGGAAACCAATACAAAGGCTGTGGTGGACTGTAAGTACCTGGGCACCCAAGCTTAAACAGAGTATATTCAAACTGATTATCTGAACTGAATGCAGGTAATAGGACCCCGGTTAGATTTATAATGTGTGGTAGTTCCTACAATTGTTCTTCTATCAGAAATCAAAATATAGAACTTCCAGTGTATATCAAAGCACAGCCACATGAACATTTTGGCTGTGGTGTACTGAGGCTCTGATATTCTGGCACAAGATGGACTGTGCTTTGATATACACTAGAGGCTCTATATTGTGATTTTCTGGTAGAGGAACAATTGCAGGAATTAAAACACATTATACATTTAACCGGGGTCCTATTACCTGCATTCAATTCAGATATTCAATTTAAATATACTCTGTTTAAGCTTGGGTGCCCAGGTACTTACAGTCCACCACAGCCTTTCTATTGGTTTCCACTACGTAATTGGATTTTATATTTACCTAGCTGGATCACTGGAGGGTCCACTTGCTTATGTGATGCAGGGAGTTAACCAGTAAAAATCTTCTATCTTCTATCTTTTGACAGTGTATTCTCCTTTTTGTTTTTAACTAGTTGCCGACCGCAGATAGCCGAATGACGGCTTCACTGCGGCCGGCCAGTTCTGGGTGGACGTCATATGACGTCCCCCCAGAACGCGCTCTCCTGCGCGCCCCAGGGGGCGCGCACCCGGCGATCTCCGTGATCGCTGTGTCCTATGGACACAGCTGATCACGAGATGTGGTAAAAGGCCAATCATACCGGCCTTTTACCACGTGATCAGCGGTGTCCAATGACACGCTGATCACAGGGAAATGCAAGTGCCGGTTCTCGGCTGCACTTTCCTCACGCTGTCAGATCGTGAGGAAAGTACTGCCGAGAACCGGCAGTTGTCAGAGCGGGGATCGGCACCGATCATCAGGGCACTGATGATCAGTGCCCTGATGATCGGTGCCCAGCAGTGCCACCCACAAGTTCCGCCCACCTGTGCCCAGCAGTGCACCCACTAGCTCCGCCCACCTGTGCCCAGCAGTGCACCCACCTGTGCCCAGCAGTGCACCCACCTGTGCCACTCTGCAGTGTCACACACCTGTGCCCAGAAGTGCCAACTACCTGTGCCCAGCAGTGCCACCCACCTGTGCCCACACACCTGTGCCCACCAGTGCCACCCACCTGTGCCCACCAGTGCCACCCACCTGTGCCTACCCACCAGTGCTGCCCACCAGTGCCACCCACCAGTGCAGCCCAGCAGTGCTGCCAGTTAGTGCCACCAGTCAGTGCCCAGCGGTTGTGCCAGTCAGTGCCGCCAGTCAGTGCCCAGCAGTGATGCCAGTCAGTGCCATCTATCAGTACCCATCATCAGTGTCACCTATCAGTGCCACCTATCAGTGCTGCATATTAGTGCCGCCTATCCGTGACACCTCATTAGTGCTGCCTATCAGTGCCGCCTATCCGTGCCACCTCATTAGTACTGCCTATCAGTGCCCTTTAGTGCTGCCTATCAGTGTCCATCAGTGCCGCCTATCAGTGCCCGTCAGTGCTGCCTCATCAACGCACATCAGTGAAGGAGAAAAATTACCTGTTTGAAAAATTTTATAATAGAAACAAAGAAACTTTTTTTTTTTTTCAAATTTTTTGCACTTTTTTAATTTATAGCGCAAAAAGTAAAGCGCCCAGTGGCGATTAAATACCACCAAAAGAAAGCTCTATTTGTGAGAAAAAAATGATCAAAATTTCATATGGGTACAATGTTGCATGACCGCGCAATTGTCAATCAAAGTGCGGCAGCGCTGAAAGCTGAAAATTGGCCTGGTAAGGAAGGGGGTATAAGTGCCTGGTAGGCAAGTGGTTAAGATTGGATCTAATAAAATGGTGTTTTATACATTTTCTTTGTTGTAATATTTTGGTGCTTGAAAAGTTTTCAAAAATGTATGTTTACTATTGTTCTGCTAGTTGGGATATAAGCAGTATATAGTATAACTGGCCAGTACCATATATTCTAAAACATTGAATTGAATGTTTTTTTATTGTACCTTTAATTCTGCAGAGAGAGGCTAGTATTCTGAATCACATTTATAGTATTTCTGTTCAGAAATAATACACCCCTAACTTGTACAAACAAACAATTTGCTATGTCAATCACATGTGACACAGAGCTTTATAAGACTAAAATATTTTGACTTTAAATTTTCTTCCTGTTGATTTTTTTTTCAGCTAACAAATTAGGTCCACTGATTACAGCTATGCACCTGTTTCCAAGCAAGCACTCTGACTGTAAAAAGTAGCAAAACTAAGTACCCCAGTCTCATTGGTACATGGTAGAAGGATGACTTTATCATGGACAACCTCAGCGGTAGATTAAAAAACTTTTCACTTTGGCATAATTTTTTATATGTCTTCACACTGTATTTTTCTAATGAAAGGTTCTTCCTATAATAAAGCTTACCTGTCGGTAAAATAAATATCTCCTAAATGTGCAAAATTTAGACGATATATGCTCTTTATGACGCATGCGCTCTGAAGGAATGGCATGCCCGTGCTGTTCCTTCAGAGGATTGTGCTGTGGCCCGAGACTCCCGTACGCATGCGCGGGAGTGATGTCATCACAGCTCGGCCAATCAGACAGCCAGAGCTTGCAAACCTGGAAGAAAGACTGGGTAAAGATGGAAGCCCTGTCAGTGGTGACAGCGCACTGCTGGAGGACTTCATTTTAAGGTAAGTCATTCATAATGTGCTAATATGCAATGCATACTAGCAGATTATGACATTACCTTGCAGAGGATTTTTTAATTTTCTTTTTCGAGTTACTACTGCTTTAAGGGAAATCTGTCAGGATAGAAATGGGATCACTGTCACTAACTACTTGTTTTTCGAGGTGCAAGCTTTGGAGTGATCATTATGTTTCATGTTTTGCTACTGAACCACTGGCTGGAACATGCATGACGGTAAAGAATTAAAGTGGTATTAAACCCCAAACCAAAAATGTAATATATTGCAGTTTATCAATCCTTATATGTATTTGCTGCATTAGTTTTCTTTTTAGCCTTTTCCCCTCTGTTTTCACCTAATGATTTGGCCAGTATCAAACCTCCTGTATTAAAGTGCCTCCCTTTTGGATGAATAAGCACAAGAGCACCTTTGGACAGCAGCACTGTTAATCTGAGGGGAGGGAGTGTTAAATATACTAGCAGATTTAGGTAGACTAGCAAACTTTAGCAAAACTCCAGCTCACACTTCAACAGTTTTTTTTCTTTTGGGATAAAGGTTTTACATGAGTAAATAAAAGTTGATCATTGTAAGCACCCCTGTCAGTGTTAAACGGTTTGTCTCAGCCCTCAAAAGTGCTACATTTGCAGGACAGGTTATTCTGTTCAAAATCAACAGACTTACTGGCTGTATCACCACCGGAAAATAAAAAGGAAAGCAAAAAAGGGAAAAGGAATACAGCCAACACACCTAAGAATTGGTAAGCTGCAATGTAACAAATGTTTGCTTTTGGGTTCATACTGCTTTATTTTGCTGTATATTTGTTACAGATTAGTGACTCACCATGTAGTGAGGCATGGACAAGGCTGACAGCCCTGTGCTTTCATCTTTAAAAATAAGAGGTTCAATAGGTGGTCCATTTGTGAGACTCACACTTTGAAGGTTTGGCTTTAATAGCTAAATCTCGAACTGGTCAGGAGACTGCCACTCACCAAAATGTCCAAAATGAGACTTCTTAGTCTCTTTCTTTATTTAAAAAATTTAACTAGACCTCTTTCTCTTGTTTGCAGAAATGGTTAGGCAATCATGGGGTTTGATCCCATTCTTTGAGGTCTCAGGTTTTAAAATTAATTAGAATAATTCAGCAGTTGTCAACAAAAATATTACCCCAGAAAGCACTCCTAGTTTTGATTTTCAGCGGAAAGCAAATGGCTTAAAATATTTGGGTATTTAGCTAGTATAATTCTCGAATGATATATACCATGCTACTTACACACAAGAGATGTGTATGATGGAATAATTTGTTTTGTAACTTATTCGTTCGTTAAGTTATTAATTTAGTTTCATTTATGTTAGAATGAATCATTTTTGGAATTCGTTTATATATGATTTGTTTTATATTAGTATAATCGCATTCGTTTCTTAAATTCATTATTTTAAAATTGTTTCAAAATTCGAATTTATAAACTCCAAATTCTAATTTCGGAAGACAGCTATATTAATTCTATTCCTTTATTATCTACTCTATTCTGTTTTATTCTATTCTTTTATATTCTAGTCTATTCTAAAGCAACCCAAGTAGGAATCATCATTTTATTTCACTTATATCACTTATTTCACTTTTATACTTTACTGTATTTATTGCAATGTTTCAATTGTTAATTCAAATTCATATTCGAAGTCGAATTCATTTTTTAAGTCGAATTCAGATAATTTGTTTTGTTAGAATATATTTAGAATTCTTTGAAATCCGCTACTATTGTGATTTGGAAATTCGGAAACATCTGAATCTTGGAATTTTGTTTCATAACAAAACAAATCACACATGTCTATGTACACCCCTATTTTGAGAATATTGCATCTGCAGCCCATGGCATACATATAAGATTATTACTAGGCTGAATGCTTGAACATTTTTATCTCTACACTATACCTGTTTCAAGTCTATCCCCACTGAAAACCCCACTGAAGATTTTAAGACTGTCAATCACATTTTATGAGGTTTGTATGACTAGGCAAAAAAACTATTTAAGTGCTCAAAATTAGCTAGATGTAAGACACAAGAAGCACCTGGGCTTCCTATGCTTTCCTAGTATTAGTGTAATGCTGCCTCCCCAACCCATATTTTTCAGTGGGGTGCTGAAAACCAACTCTGGGTTGAAATCAACTCTAGTTAAAACATTGCTCTGATCCCATCTCCTTTGGGTGATTCCAGGAGCTGCAAGTCAGTTGATGGCTTACTCTGTCTTACATACTCTTGTCTGTCTTGTGTTCTTTGACTTTTTGGAAAATAACCTTTTGGTTATCTATGGGTCAAGAAGAAAATTGAGATATAATAATTGAGGACATACACATCTCCCAATATACAGTAGTTAGAAAGAGGATGTAAAATGTTCTATTCGTCTAGCCAGTCTGATATGGGGGTGCAGTAAAAAATGTCAGGGGGCAGAGGATAGGAGGTCAGCAAGGCAGTGCACAAAAACAGGAATGAGTAGTGGAGTGTACTTGGGGTCAGCAGAGAAGAGGACAGTAATTAGCAGAGCAAAAGGATGGGATCCGCAGTTTGTAGGGCACTTGGGGTCAGCAGGGCAGAGGACAGGCGGTCAGCAAGGTGGAGGACAGGGGTCAGTATGGTAGTCTATTGCAGGAGTCAGCAGTTTGTAGACCAGTGTACAGGGGGTCAGCAGGGCAGAGGATGGTCTATCAGCAGGGGAGTGTACAGGGATCAGTATGGCAGTGTACAGGAGTCAGCAGAGCACAGGACATATAATATGTTTTTAAAGGCGAACTTAGCCTCTAAACAGTATAAACAATATGCAAACATTGACAATATTAACAAAATACCCATATTGAGTAATCTGACTGGCTTTACAATTAAAAAGTCAAAACAGGATGACAAAATGTGAGCAAGACTGGGATAATGAAAGATATGGGGCACCCTGGAAAAGAACAGAGAAATAAATTCTGTGGCTGGCCAGTGGGAGGGTCTTAAAAGGGACTTGAACAGAATTTGTGCCTGCTGTATACAATGCACACCTATACCACACAATACTGGTCTGGCATTTTTTGCTCGCTGATAGCTAAAAAGAGTGGGAAATTTGATTGGAGAGTGAAAAAGTTTTACTTTTGACTGCTGGTGATTGCTGGCACTTGTAGTTGTTTTATTTTCTTCTTTGGGTCAAGCTAAAAGCTTTTACTTTTTTAAATCACTTTTTCTGTCACTTTTTAAATAGCATTTTTTTTCTTCCTTGTCTTCCTGCAGTCTGCTAATTAAGGGGAGGGGTTAATTGGTCACAGGTCCTATATAACTTGCTCTAGAGCTCACTCTGAGCTTGCCTGTATTTTGCTTGCTTGACCATTGATTATAACAGGAGTCGACTAACCTGTAAGTGACAACTGATATTTCCTGTTAATATTGTAACTGGGATAATGTGTGCTAGCAGGGTGGAAGGTTTTGTGCAGTGCACAGTGTGCCACATGTATGCAGTAATGGAGAAACAGCTCTAGGATGGAAACTGCTGCGACAGATGTGAGCGGCTTGCCCTTAGAGATCTGGAGGAGCAAGTTGCAACACTGGGCAGAACCGACAACCTTGAAAGGGGTCTTCTGCTCTAGGAGCAGGTAGTCAATGGGATTGATGTGGAGGGCTGAGGGGCTACTCAGGATTATCAGGTAGGAAGATGGGTTACTGTAACAAGAGGGAGTGGTCGGGACTCACAGAAAAGGAAGGCTGGCCCTGAGTTTGTACACCCAAACAGATTTGCCAACTTGGGTAAAGATGTAGGGTGGCAAGCTCAGAGGTAGCAGCCCTAGATGTCACTGCTATCCCTAACAGCCAGGAGGGCAGACCATCTGGGAGGGGTGGTGAGGGTAGTGCAGGAAGGCCTAGACATCCTCTCTTGTATTGAGAGGTATAGACTCCAGAGAGTGAGATATCATATTACCCCTGTACAAATCATTAGTAAGACCTCATCTGGAATATGCAGTTCAGTTTTGGGCACCAATTCACAAAAAGAACATTGGGGAACTGGAGAAAGTACAGAGAAGGGCAACTAAACTGATAAGAGGCATGGAGGAGCTCAGCTATGAGGAAAGATTAGAGGAACTGAATTTATTCTCTTGAGAAGAGGAGATTAAAGGGGGATATGATCAACATGTACAAATACATCAGTGGTTCATATAGTGAACTCGGTGTAGAATTAGTCACCCTGAGATCATCAGAGGACAAGGGGGCACTCTTTACATCTGGAGGAAAAGAAATTAAATCTCCAAACACGGAAAGGTTTCTTCAGCTGTGAAAATGTGGAATAGACTCCCTCAAGAGTTGGTTCTGTCCAGCTTTACCTGGAGTCTTTCTTGGATACACAGAATGGAAGTAAGGGGGAGCATGTTTTAAGGCCCCCCGCACTCATGGGACTCTGACAGCTGAGATGGGGCAGTTTTAAGGCCCCCCTTCTCCTTTCTCCTCAGGCACCCAGGAGGTCTAGAGGTCAGATCACACCTGGTCCAGCTGTGGGAAATCATTCCCTGTCAGGTGGCACAGGTGTGATCTGCCTGGAGACAGGAGAGGTCAGCTGACCCTGGGGAACATTCTGGAAGGTCACATGACCTTTAACCTAGGGTCAGCTAACCTTTTGGAACCTTCCAGAAGGGGCTTAACACCCATATAAAGGGGCTCCACGAGGAGCTCTGAGTCAGTCCTTAGACCCCTGACTGACAGCTCCCCTCCCCCCATTATGTGGTTTGGTCACCTTTCTACAAAGGTGGACAGTTGTTTTAATTGTCTTTGGATATATTTTCAACCCGAGTCGTAGTGGCTGGGTTGTTCTCAATGGCTGATGTTTTTTAAAGAAGGTTTAAATGGTTATTGATAATGTGATGTAAGTTGTTAACATATATTATACCAGTAATAAAGAGGCCACGGCCAATTAACCTCCAATGCTGTTTGTGTTGATTTCATTCTTTTCTGACATGCTGGCTAAATTCCCATATAACTGGATACTACCATTTATAGGTAAAGTTGATCCAGGGAATATCCGATTGCCTCTCAGGGCACCAGGAAGGATTTTTTCCCCTGCAGGAGCAAATTGGATCATGCTTTGCTGGTTTTTTTTTCCTTCCTCTGGATCAACTGTGGGTGTAGGATTATAACTTTTTTTATTTTAAATGGTTGAACTGGATGGACTTTTGTATTTTTTTCAGCCAGACTAACTATGTAACTATACCAGTCTTAAAGACACAAATAAACCTCAGGACAAAGGAACATTTTTTAAAATTAATTGGGACAAAGGATATTTTTGCCCTAGGCGGCCATACTTGGATCAAAATTCATATGCTTCAGTAGGAACCGGTTGAATTTCAATCCATGTATGGGCAGACTGGTTGTTCAGAAGTTGATCTATCAATCAATTTCTGTACAATCAGCTTCTAGGAAAACTTCTGCGCTATTAGCACCGCTTGCTATAGCTGGCAGCACTGATCAGTGTATTCTGGTGGCACTGAAGTCTCTTCGCTGTCAGAAAACATTACCCCAGTGAGGATGAGAGAATCGAGTATTTTTTTTTTTTGTTCAACACATTATTGAATGAAAAAAAAAATTACTAGTGTTTGGGCCGCCTTACTGAGCCTGCCTTAAAGAAGAACTCCATTAAAACCAGCAACTGTTGAGAAAATGAACACCTTGGTCAGGTCTACGTATATCTATGCATAATGTACATAGTACAGGGCTCAGAATAAGTAAAAAACAAAACAATATATGCAGTGTAACAGTCAGGATGAGAGCCACATTCACATCAGAGTCCTCCCTTACATCAGTGTCCCCAGAGTGAAACCACCTTACATTACAGTCTGGCGGAGTGCCCCCTGACATCCGAGTCTGGGGGAGTGCCCCCTGACATCCGAGTCTGGCGGAGTGCCCCCTGACATCCGAGTCTGGCGGTCAGAGCTCATGACAATGGGGTTTTTTACAGGCACTTTTCATGGGGTTTTTACAGGCACTGTCCATGAACATTTGCAAATAGGAGAAAAGTGTCTTGATTAGATGTATATATAATGCCGCGCTCCTACTATAAATACTTAATACTGTATTGTACATCACTCATAAACATCAATAAGCTAAATAAACTAATAATAAATATAATAAAAATCAATAAATTAATTTATGTGATAAAGTGAATGAAAATCAAAACATTAATGTGCTAAAATGTGCCATTAGTGCTCAAACAATATTATCAATGCCATATTCCAATTTCATGATTAAATAAAGAGTCTTTTATATCTTTGTGCAAATGTGCATACAAAAATGAACAGTCTTAAATATCTTTGTGCAAATGTGCAATGTGCAGGTGAACTCCTTAATCCCTCTTTCCAGGTGCCGTGTAGTCTCAATATGCGCTCACCTTAATATTTGCCCAAATAAATTTAGGCAAATAGACTTTTAGTCCTTCCAGGACTGGTGGGATAGTGCTCCTTTATGCAGTATTCCAGATGGCTGTGCAGACCTGTTCAGATCCTCCTATGATCTCCTCTCAATTCATCCACATGGCCACCCATAGATAGATTTTTGAAAGGGGTATCAGTATCTCCTATTTCCCCTCCTGGGGACACCTCCTTCTCATATCCACCTTTCCTCAGTGTTGAATATATAGATCAGATGGAGAAAAAAAGACCATGGTGCCTTATCCTTTTAAGTAAGAGTATTTATTGCTACCAGATGCGGTGATACAGGCATTTGAGGCACTTATCTTAAGCGGATATGCAGAGCTAGTGATTCCCTCTGTCTCTCTGTCTGCCTCTGCTAGAATCGCCGAGCCTCTCCGATGCAACGTCGTGACGTCAGAGCCCCTCCCCGTCTGACATCACGACGTTGCATCGGAGAGGCTCGGCGATTCTAGCAGAGGCAGACAGAGAGGCAGAGGGAATCACTAGCTCTGCATATCCGCTTAAGATAAGTGCCTCAAATGCCTGTATCACCGCATCTGGTAGCAATAAATACTCTTACTTAAAAGGATAAGGCACCATGGTCTTTTTTTCTCCATCTGATCTATATATTCAACACTGAGGAAAGGTGGATATGAGAAGGAGGTGTCCCCAGGAGGGGAAATAGGAGATACTGATACCCCTTTCAAAAATCAATCTATGAGTGGCCACGTGGATGAATTGAGAGGAGATCATAGGAGGATCTGAACAGGTCTGCACATCCATCTGGAATACTGCATAAAGGAGCACTATCCCACCAGTCCTGGAAGGACTAAAAGTCTATTTGCCTAAATTTATTTGGGCAAATATTAAGGTGAGCGCATATTGAGACTACACGGCACCTGGAAAGAGGAATTAAGGAGTTCACCTGCACATTGCACATTTGCACAAAGATATTTAAGACTGTTCATTTTTGTATGCACATTTGCACAAAGATATAAAAGACTCTTTATTTAATCATGAAATTGGAATATGGCATTGATAATATTGTTTGAGCACTAATGGCACATTTTAGCACATTAATGTTTTGATTTTCATTCACTTTATCACATAAATTAATTTATTGATTTTTATTATATTTATTATTAGTTTATTTAGCTTATTGATGTTTATGAGTGATATACAATACAGTATTAAGTATTTATAGTAGGAGAGCGGCATTATATATACATCTAATCAATTTACATATACACAATTAAGTGAGTTTGTGAAAGTGCCAGCGCACCTAGCACAACAGGTAGTTCATTACCACTAATCGCACATAATATACTGAACATCTGAGATATAGTGGCTCACAAGTATTCACTTTTAAATAGGAGAAAAGTGTCTGTTTTATACAAACTGTCTGTAAATTTATGGATGGTTAGCAACACAGGGTTGGGGTGTACAGATACTGGCACTGTGATGTTTTGTGGCTGTGGAAGAAATTCTATCTGTTGCTTTCTGTGGGCACAGTGGGGGGGGGGGAGAAGGGGGGAGATAGGAGAGGAGGTGGGGAAACAGAGGGGGGAGAGAAATGGGGGGAGAGGAGGAGAGAAGGGGGGAAACAGGGGGGAGAGAGGAGGCGGAGATGGAGGGGGGAGAGAAGGGGGGGATATAGAGGGGGGAGAGATGGGGGCATGATGGGGAGATTGGGGGGGGGTGAAGGTGGTGAGAAAGAAGGGGAGAGAAGGGGGGGATAGAGGTAAGTAGAAGATGGGAAGATGGTGGGGAGAGATGGGAGGGAGATGGGGAGAGTCCAGCTGTAGTGCAGAGCTCAGCACACTCACCCAGGATGGTCTATGCGGTCTCAGACAGAGGAATCAATCCTGCACTTACCATGTATCTTGCTGCAGTGCTTCAAATTTCTCGCCCACATATCTTCTTAGGCACAGCAGTGGCCGGGAATTGGAGTGTAGGTGGGGCAGGCAGGAGGAGAGGGGCTGGAGGAGGCGCAGCTGAAATTTGAGGGGCATAGCCCACCCCAGCACCCCCCTTGATCCGGCCATGCTTTTCGTTGGATCACTTAGCAGAGAAAAATATATGTGAACACACACACGGGTAGATTTACTATAACTGGAGCTCTCAGAATCTGGTACAGCTGTGTGTGGTAGCCAATCAGCTTCTATTCTCAGTTTGTTCAATAAGCTTTGGCAATAAAACCTGGAAGCTGATTGTATGCAGAAGTGCATCAGATTTTGCACTCTCCAGCTTTAGTAAATAAACTTCTTAGTGCAATGTGCACTACACAACTGTACAGGGTTTATCCACTTTATTTTATGTCAGATTTACCTCCTGATTTTGTTATTAGGTTAAATGTATACAGAAGGGGAGAGAATATATGAATAAACTAGGAACATATGCATAGCACCCAAATGCGTCTTTGCTATCCTGTACCACAGTTCAAATCCTAAATTGACAAAACCAGCTGGAAGCATCATATGCAGTAAATATCCTCCACACTCTAGGCTAAGTTTGCATTTTTTAAGTATGGGCTTCATGGCTACAAAATGCTCTTTAAATATACAAAACACATCTAGTTCAGCTTAAGTTGGGCAGTTGGATATGGTTAATTTTTTCTGGTACACAATCATGTGTATGTACTGTGTGTTCAGCTTTGTGATGTTGGATTATCACAAGATTTAATGTCCACCTCTTATATCAGTGAGCCTAGACCAGGGGCGGACTGACAACTCATGGGGCCCCCAGGCAATAGGGGATCATGGGGCCCCTGTGTCCTTGCCCAAAATCAAAAAAGCCTATGAAAAAGGTACCAGGGGCATCTCATGGGGCCCCCTCCTGACCCCGGGCCCTTGGGCAATGCCCAAGTTTCCAAATGGTCAGTCCGCCCCTGGCCTAGACCTTTTAGTTTGCAAGAAGAAGTAATTTTGTTTAATTGGAGGTTGACAGGTACAGTATCATGTGCTTAAAAAGTAGGTAGGGTGTGGTGGGGACCCCCACCCCTAATCTTGCGTTCTCGGCTATATGGAAGCTGCAGACTCAATGGGGGGGATTTACTAAAACTGATGCACTCAGAATCTGGTGCAGCTGTGCATAGAAGCCAATCAGCTTTTAACATCAGCGTGTTCAATTAAACTTTGGGAATAAAACCTGGAAGCTGATTGGTTTCTATGCACTGCTGTGCCAGATTTTACACTCTCCACTTTTAATGTATGTTGCTGCTCCAGGTGGGTCTGCCACATAGTCACTTTCACCTCCAATGTATTCAGGTGCAAGCACCGCTCATCCAGCCACCTTGGAAACACAGTCAACGCATTTTGTGCTGCTAGTGCTTATTCATGACTTGATGAATAAGCTCTAGCAGTGCAAAATGCATAGACTGTGTATCCTTGCTCCAACAGTGTCTATTGTTTCTGTAAACGGCGTTTTAAAGATTATCAAAAAGCGGATGCAGTTTTCAAGTGTGCAGCCCTTTGGATCCTATTGCATTTGTTCTATATGGAAGCTGTGTTACCATACTCCTCTATTGGATTATATGAACAGGCAATATATTTATACCATTGTAACTATAATATATTCTAAACCTCATTATCTTGTTTATTCATTTTTATTTATGTGAAAGACTTTCCAATATAAACATAAGTAGAAAAAAAATAATGGCGGTTCCTATATTCTTGTTTTGAAATGGCACAAGAGAACCAAACATTCATAGATTTTAACTCACCATTTCTACTGATGGCTGGGGAGAGAGCGGACAAGCTCCAGTCTGTTTGTGTTTGAACACTTTTATATTGACATTTTCCTGTATTTACCATCAGCTTTTTCCCACTGGATGCCACAGGGACTGTGCTGTAGGAATAAGACAAATACTCAAAACTATTTATGAGGTCTATAAATGTTTTCAATGCTATCACAAAAAATTCACAGAACTTTTACCTGAGGCTGGGTTTACACATATGCGGTGCGGTATATCACATGTGATTCGCACAGGAACCTCACCGCATTCCTGTGCAAAATACATGCAAATTGTGTGCAGTGCGATTGGAGCCACACTTTTTGTATGGCTCCAATCAAACCACATCCGCACCAAAAAGGTGCATGACCTTTTTTTTGGTCCGCACTAGAATCAGAGCGCATGGGTATTCTTACCTATGTGATCCGATTCTGCACATCGCATCGCATTTTGGGGTGTTGTTAACTTAACATACACACCCACATTGGTTTGCATGAACGGGGTGCAATTGCAATGTGGTGCGGAACTCACACAGAAAACGCTGTGACTTCCACACCGCATCAGTGTGAACCCAGGCTAAGAGTTGCACATTTTTCAATTATACTAGAATTATTATAATACAAAATTTACATAACGGCAACAGTTTGCACAGCGCTTTACAATATAAAGCGAGATAGTACAGTTACAATACAATACAAGAGGGTTAGGTTATGTACAGCTAAATGTGTGTAATGCATTTATAAAGAGACCCTAAGGACCTTTGCTGAGCTCTCCTGAAAATACTAGTTGTCTGGATGTCATGCAGATTTTCTGACTTTAAAACCCAATTCCGTGTTTTCTAGCATTTCCTCCAAGGGGTTAAAAAAAAGCAGCTCTGACTGCAATACATGCCTTCAATCCAGGGCTGCTCCTCACTTAACCTCTTCTTCACCATATGATGTCCAGGGATCACTTACCATGGTAGACCATGGAATGATTATGAGCACAGAGTGTCCACTTAACATGGCCCCAAGCACTCACATATTTGATTGATGCAGAGTGTGGCGGTCTGCCTTCATCCAATCATGTGCCAGCAAAAATACATTTTTTTTCCAGGCTGCCGCTCAAAGCCTAGCTTATTTTTTTTCCTCAGTTTGTTTCTTTTTTCTTATTTGTCTGCTAGCCCAGCGGGCTGGATAAATGTCTTTGGCAGGCCGTATCTGGCCCGCGGGCCGTAGTTTGAGGACCCCTGGGTTAACGTGTATTTGAAATTTTTTTTCTTTACGTTTTAGATGCAGTTTTAGAACAGTTAGAACACCTACAAGTTTTTTTTTTATTGTTGCTTGTGTCCCTGTTTGTGCAAATCACCTACTTTTTTGTCCTGGTAACATTTGCGATTGGGAGAGAGAGTGATAAAGAGAATTTCCTTTACTTTGGATTGTGCCTCTCCAATGGGACGCAGGCAGCAAATAAAAAAAAAAACCCTATTCTATCAAGGATATTTTCACTGTGTGTAAGGCCTCATGCACACTAGGCTCTTCTAAATGCTTTTCTCCTGACAGGTGAAGTGCAGCGTTAAAAACGTGCCTAAAGCCGTGTTTTTTAAATGAATTTTGGAGCATCTAAACCTATTCAGGTGCATCAATTATTTGGGCATTCATTCATTTAACTGGCCAGAATATTAATTTATTCTGTCCACTGAAATAAATGAACACTCAAGCGCATTTACATGTTTTTTGGTATGTTAAGCATTTTTTCTGCCCAAATGATCCTTTCGTGCAAACAATTTTGGTGCATTCGTATTTCTGCCGCTAAACACCCCTGCCTCTAAACATCAGAGTTTGCTTGGACACAGTGCTAGGACAAGGTCATCTGGTGCCCAGGGTGAAGATGTCAAACTCTGCCCCCCCCAGTGTGGAGTAGGGGGTGTGGTTACCAGCGACATGCATAGCACACCTCATCAAAATATATGTAACATATGAGTTTAATAGCGGTACATATTCCATCTTGGAGTAAACTATGGAGCTAACAGTGATGTGTAAAGAAATGCCCCAGCATCAGTGTGAGGAAAATATGCCTGTGAGTTGATGGTGTCACTAAAAGGAAAACATGCCCCTGCATTGATTGTGTCACTGGAAGGAAAACAATGCCCTTACGTTGCTTGTGTCAGTCTAAAACTGAGTATAAATGGTTGGGGTTTATTTTCAGCTGGTGAGTGGAACAAAATAAATGAATAAACAAACTGATTCCCCCATCCACACAATCTATGTAGATGGGGAAATCCTCTCCACTATGATACTGTGTAGGGCTGACCCACTGTCAGAATACCCTGATCCATGTTGCAGACAGATTCCAGCATGGCCGTTTGACAGAAGTTAATCTACTGAACAATTTCTTTCGGACGGGGAGAGGCACACACAGACTGAAATTTTGCTGGACCCTGCTGAGCTGGCTGTGTTTCAATCTGCCTGTACCCACCAGGACTAATGTGGTGGTGGTATGAAGGAGGGTGGGGGGCTCTCTGGGGTTCATTTAACTAAAGCTAGATTTTTTTCCTTCAACCAGTCGGTTGAAGGAAAAAAACTAATAGACGCCCCCAGCCACACACGTGAAGTGGATGGAGGACTCCTCCACGCTGTGATTTGCTTCTGTCAAACAGTCCTATTGAAAAATGTCCTTCAATCAAACGATCGACTTGTGTCGAACCAGTAGGGCTACACATAGCTTGGAATTCAGCAGGTCCCTGCTGCGCTGGCTGATTTTTGAACCATGTGTACCCAGCTTAAGTTGGCTCTGAGGTAGGGAGGGTGGCTAACAGAGGGAGAGGGGAGCTCTGGGGCTACATTTTGTATCTTTACATCTTTCACATGGGCAGACACCATTTTGATCAGCAGGGGATCTGTATGCTAATCTCCTGCTGACCAGACCAGAGAGGGCGGATCACAGGTCCGTGTCGGCTCAGTTTATGCACAGCAGACATGGACACAGCCTGCTCTGCTCTATGGACTAGCAGGTTTAAATGTACCTCGCTGTCTGTTTACACCCATCTGCCCTCCAATCCAATCTGCCTAGACAGATGGGGATAGATCTTGAAATTTGAAGTAAGAGAGTGTAAATGGACACAGGTCCATTTACACCTGCTGGTCTGAAAAACTGACAGGTGGACCTGATCAGACCCTTCGTGTGAAAGGGGCCATAGTCAGCCTAAAAGCCAGAATTCTTGTAATATATTAGCAGCAATATATTCCAAAGTGATTTATACTATGAATCACTGTAAAGAGATTTTCAGACATCTGTAACTCAAATTAAAGAAAATGTGTAACTGATCACAGGTATGGACATTTCATTCCAGTAGAGCAGACCCTCACCTTTTTTTGCAAGGAAACAAAAAGCCCCATGGTCAATAAAAATTTCTACCTATCCAGGGAAGTAGTGTAGTTGTGCTGATCTGTGGTCTCATCAGACTCTTAGTTCTGTGTGCCAACGATAGCAGAGTTCAGGGCACGGGGAGGTGTGACAGCCAGGCGATTTGGTGGAGAGTTTCTCCTGCGTGTAAAGAGCAAGGTGAAGCTCATAATCCAGTGCCCTGCCTTCCTCCTCACAAGATTACACCCAGGGCAGTCGCCCCTTTCACCCACCCCTCCTCCTGACCCTGCATGGACACATAGAGGACAAGGAGGGGGCGTTTAGGTGCAAAAAAATTTCAAACACCTGTAAAACAGGCGTTTGACAGCCACAGTATACATGAGGCCTAAAGGTTGAAGATGAGAATTACCAATGTTTTTAAGAGACAATAAAAACTTTGGTTCTGAACCAAATCAAAATATGAATCAAAGTATCTGATAAGTATAAAAGAATATGGACAGGATCTTTCTACTAGATATCTTCTACTTCCTAATTATGATTCACTTTTTAAAGTTGTTTTTTAAGAAGAGAAGAGCACATACCTTTTCTTTTTAGTTTCAGAATCTATTTGCATTTCTTTTTCCTTGCCTGCAAATATAAAAAAAATCTATTACTCTTTTACCAGGATGTTAAATAGTCAAAGAACTATAATCTACAGTTTGTGTTTGTATTCAATTACTGTATATAAATCCGGCATACGTTATTAGTTGTTTTTTCACTTTAAAATGATGATAAACAGATCTTAATTGATGGGATGAAAGTGCCTTCTTGGCTTTGCCCAACGACAAAGCCTCATAAAATCAGGGATTCCAAAGTGGGAGTTGTATCCTGTCTGGAAAAACAAATCCTGCAGCTGCTCTGAAGATTGTTAAGACTTCTACATTTAAGTAGGATGACTTCTTTAAATTGGCACAAGTTCCTCACACAGAGGTGTCCTACTTTGTTTTACTTAACATGAATAAATAATATAGTAAACAATTATGCATGTATAAAATTTAAAAAGATGATTATCTGTCTGTTTGACCTAGGCAGAATACATATGTAAACACTTAAAGTGTTACCAAACCCACAACAGTAAAATCAATCTGTATATGCAGTAAAGCATGCTTAAGACAAGAAGCCAAAGACCGAATGCAATAATGCATCCATTAAATAGGGTTGAATGAGATAATTGTCTCTTAGGTGGTCTCTTACATTATCTTCATGGTCTGGTGAGCACTCATTTTTATCTTTCTGGTGAAGAAAATTAGTCATTACTATGGAAAACCCTTTTAGTGTATATATGGTTTGATTTTATTTTACCCATAGACAAATAATCTGGACGCAGCTTATACCAACTGAGGCTTACTGCATTTCAGTGATCTGGGGTTTCTGCTTCTAAAGTGGCTCACTGCGTTACTTTGATGGTTTGGAGAGCAATGATTTTTGTTCTTTTGTGGAAGATCAGCATTTATTATCTTGTTAAGCTGTCTAGTGTTCTCACCATTTGGTGTGATTTCTATTATAGACACTTTATTTGGACACAGGTTTGTCCACTGTGAGATATCTTACATCTTTATACTGCACAAATTTGAGGCAAGGATATCTCTACACTTCTATATTTGAGTAAGCATTATGGATAGCTATTGTATTGATAGTTTTTGATATTATCATGGGCAGCTGGTGCTAATGCATTTATAATTCCCTGATCTACATTGCAGTTCCACCTATTATCCTGGGCCTTTGCCCCATGGGATTTGTGATATCTTCACCATTGAAGGAAAAAGCATTTCAATCTTTCATTCTATTCTTCTGAGCTGATATTCTCATCACTGAATGAAATTTCAATTTATTGCGCACATTGGCCTTACTTCAATATGGTCAGTTTTATTCCCTATAGACCACTCTGAATATTCTCCATCAGGCCCATTAAATACGCCTCATATTTAATTTACTTTATTTCCCTACTGTCCACAGAAAGTTTAGAGGGTGATCTAACGTTTTCCAGTTGCCGTCGGTTCCTTGGGATTGACATTTGACCACTCTTGCTCTCTTGGATGATTTATTCTGCCGGGACCTTGATCCATGTGTTTTCATCCTGGATGTCATTATCCTACAAGTGCTCTGATATATTTTTTGTAAGCATGATTTAGCTCCAAGATATGCCCGTTCTTAACCTCTGAAACTACTAAGCAACTTATTCACTCCCTGGTTATTTCTCGCCTTGACTGTTGTAACTCCCACCTCATTGACCTACCTCATCGCATGCTATCCCCTCTTCAGTCTATCATAAAAACAGCTGCAAGACTCATCCACCTTACTAACTGTTCCATATCTGCCACCCCTCTCTGCAAATCCCTCCACTGGCTTGCCAACAGATAAAATTCAAAACATTAACAATAACATATAAAGCTATTAATAACTCCAAAGTACATCACTAATCTTGTCTCTAAATATCACCCAAACCGTACTCTCTGCTCCTCGCACGATCTCCTGCTCTCTAGATTCCTTGTTTCCTCCACCCATGCTCGTCTCCCAGACTTCTCCAGAGCTTCCCCCATCCTCTGGAGCTCTCTACCCCAATTTATCAGACTATCACCTACTCTGCTCACTTTTAGGTGATCTCTGAAAACCTATCTCTTCAGGGAAGCCTATCCTGCCCTCAGTTAATAATGGAATGTTCTATTCCTCCTACCAGTCCATCCCCCACAGTTATTACCTTTTTGTACCACTATCCTCTCCCTCTTAGCTCCAAGGAGCAGGGCCCTCCTATCCCTCTTGTATTGAACTGTATTGTTGCTGTATTATCTCCCAGTGTATTGTAAAGCGCTGAGCAAACTGTTGGCACTATATAAATCCTGTATAACAATAATAATATAAATGTTATTGACCAGTGGTCCAATTGTCTATACTTGTATATTATTATTTACTTTTATGTGGTTATTATAAACTCTCTTTGTATTTATGACCCCTGAAGAAGATCAAAAATGTTGAATGATTGAAATGCGTCGGGGTAATTTTCTCCCCCTTTTTGAGTGTTTTTCTATCTTGTGAAGAAAGCTTTCTAGTAATATTTTTCAGAGCAAAATTTCTCTTTTAAAAAAACTATGTATCTTTTATAAGTACATCTATGTAATAAAGCTGATATTGTTTTTGTAAAAATGTGTAATGTCTCAGTTGCTGCAATAAAGTCCCATTGGGGTTTTTTCTGCATATACATAATAACAACTGAATACATTTAGCTGAACTATACGCTGCCTTTGTTGTCCCAGAACAACCAGCTTTAAACTATCTTTCTTCTATTTTCCAGTGCACTTTGGAGAATGAGTCCTCGTGTTCAGTGTTTCCTAGAACCTTTCCCTGATTTTCAAATAACATATTTCAGAAGATACGGTAACATACCATCTATACAGGAATCTTCTGCTGTGCCATTCTCGCTATTCTTGATAGTTTCTTCTGGCTGCAGTATGGGATGAGGGGACAATGCACTTCTCTGTTGTTGTTCAAACTGTTGGGTTTTCCTGATGTATTCTTCCACTTTCCTCAGATCCCCATCAACAGATTCATAATGAAGCTCTAATTTGGTCACATTTTCCACTGTTAGGATACTACGACTTGGTGCTTGCTCTTGGTGATGTTCTTTAGATTTGTTATTCATTATGACTTAATTTTGAAGGCATGTGATAAAGGTTTTACTTGATTCATCAAACGTGTTAAAGCATTCTGCAAAATGGAAACAAAATTAGGTTAGCATATAAATGCAACATAAATATAAATAATCTTTCTTTGATCCATTGTATATTGGACCTTAGTAGAGTCAGTAACTGTATGAATGAGAAGCGTTCATTGGAATGCAGTCTGTTAATTTAGGAGGAGTAAAGGAACCTATAGATATGAGATTGTGGTGTTTGTGTATACAAATTTTGCAAACTCTAAAGATGTGCTCTACCCTACCAATCTCAGAAGATGAATCAATTACCTAGGATTTCCTTTGTTTACAGCTTCAACAAGATAAGGCAGATGTCACCCACTTACCACATATGTGCAGTGGCAAAGAGGGTGGGCTTTACCATGCCCTCCCAGCACAGTGGCCGAACTGTCATAGACAGCTCTTGGTCTCTAGTCAAAATCCAGTGGAATAATCTAGTCATGTGACCACTATGACAGCCAATCATGTGTCTCAAGATAAGGAAATCTATCTCACCCCTTGAGCATAAAGACCCACTTAAAGGAACACAGGGGCTGGATGGAAAGGGGTTAAATAAGGCATTTGTTTATTTACAAATGAGGATATAAATAGAGTATAAAGGCTAATTAAATGGGAGTATGTGAGGACTGTGATCTGAACCCACAACCTCTGCTGCATTTGGCAGCAGCTCTTCTTGCTGAGCCACCTGAGATGCTGGACAGCATCTTGTCTGATTCTTTGGACCATCCTGCCTTGTGCCTTGTTTCTGCTGAACCGTGAGCTCCTTGCTCCTCCCATGAAATTTCTATTTAAGCCATGCCTTTGCACTTCCTGTTTTCCAGATTATTGTGCTCTTCCCAGGACAATATCTTGCCCTTATCTTTCCTGCTGTCATCCATATCTTCACTGCTACTCGTTACCAATCTCTGGCTTGTTCCACGACTATGCTTTCGCTCAATCACAACCTGCAGCCACTTTTTACCAACCTTTGGCTTGTTTACTGACTACGCTTCTGCTTGATCCCTACCTGCTATATCTACTACTGGACCCTGGCTTGCTCACCTCCTGGTGGGGCGATCCTTGTACTAATATGCAGCAAAAGCAATCTCCACCATCAGGAGCTCTGGTGAATACTGGTTAGTGCTTAGACTGCACACCTTGGGTGAGCCTTCGTCATCCACCAGGGTGACCTGCTTGTGTGTGGAGAGGGGCCATTCTCTATGCTAGCATAATTATTTTAATGACCTCAAAAAGCAATAGACACCAGGGCTCTTTAAATAACAACTGGCAAGTCTAAGCACATTTCATCCTTGAGCCATCATTAAAGAAGAGCTGTCCAATAGATCATTATTGTCCTCTGTTACATTTCAAATCAGTATTCAA
The DNA here is from genome assembly GCF_062004578.1 of Staurois parvus. Classification (NCBI taxonomy): domain Eukaryota; kingdom Metazoa; phylum Chordata; class Amphibia; order Anura; family Ranidae; genus Staurois; species Staurois parvus. The sequence continues at coordinate 1,819,292 of NW_028317813.1, forward strand.
ATCTAATTTACAACTGATAATGAGATCTACCAGCACTGTACAGACAGGGTTAATTATGGCAAACACTGCTCCCTAGACCCCTCATGAACAGAAAAAACTAATTAAGAATGTTCAGTGCTGGAGTTATTAGAGAAAAAAAACAGCATTTTTTTTTTACATTTTGCGTGAATGTGAATGAGAATATGTAACAATTATATTATCTCTATTTGGCAGCAAACTGGAAATACACTTGAGCAAAGATACTTGCAGTCTGTTTGCACAAGAGGCACACCGAACCCTAAAGTTAACCTTAAAAACATAAAGCTAAAGGCAAAACCTTTTTTTGGATAGAGTGGAAAGGGATTAAAATACCTGTTTTTCTTGCTGTCTGTGCCTCCATTAGGTTGATTTATCATCCCTATTTGTCATGTTTACCAATATCATTGAAAGTGAAAGCAAAATAATACTCCAAATTCATCCACACAATAGTAATAGAGGGATAATCTTCAAATGGGGAAGCTAGTCTTGGTGTCCTGGGTGACAACCAGGGATTCCAACACTTACCGTAGGTGAGATTTTCTCTCACTTCCTGTTTTGACTATGGGATAGGAAGTGAAGGGAAATCTCCCCAATGGAACTAGTGTCGCCACCTCAACCCTTTAAACCCAAACACTTATTAATTATACCGGTTCTGAGGCTAATTTAAAGCAACCAAGGCATTAAGTGAGCTTAATTACTACCTTAAGTAGCCACAGAACCTGTGGAATTAATGTGTTCTGGTTCAAAGGGATGAGGTGGCAACCCTAAATAGAACATATATGGCAAAAAAAAAAACTGACAATGGAGTCAACCCATCCTTACTCTATCCAAATGAAAAAAAGATTTGCCTTTAGTTCTACTTTAAACTTAATCCGCAAATTTCTGGCCTTAACACTAAAATACAAAAACTTTAAGCTAAGTACTAGCCCTAAACTAACTCCTTGCTCTGTATTCTCAACACTTCTTTATTTGGTGAGCAGCTCCACTAAATCTTCACCCTCGCTGACAACTCTGCAATGAAGGATACCAGCGCCGATAACTCATGAACTACACAAATAGGGGTATCAATAAAGCCTTTCCAGCTCCACAATGTGTGCCTAATAATCTTTGTTGTCTTTATCAATAATGGCAATTTCTCATATTTTGTTTACTGTTCCCAATACATGAAGAGTTGCTTGGAGGAAATGATTTCCTTTTTTATGTGAACATTCATAATTCAGAATAAAAATCACATAAATAAAAAAGCAATTTGTAAATCCAAGATGAACACTGAACAAATTGTATTTTCCAGCTTTAAAATATATGGATTCTCAGAGAACAATTCCATTGTTGGGCGTCGGCATTAGTCACTGTCACATTTCTACATACTAATGATAGAGACTGCCTGGCTGGGATTGAGGTATAGCAAGGTTTGATTGACAGTAAGAGCAGACTGACAACTTAAACTGTGCTATGCCATTAGACTTGCTTTGGCACGTCACTACTAGTGATGGGCCGAACACCCCCCCTGTTCGGTTCACGGTAGAACATTCGAACCTACAGAATGTTCGACTGTGAACCTCGAACATGAACAGTTTACTGAGCGGTAGCATACCGAATTTGAGTATGCGGTAAGATACTGCTCAGCTACTTAAATGCATGAGTTATATTATTAAGTCATGCGCTATTTTAATAATGAAACATTCTTTAATGTTTCAGCTGTCAGCAGGGTTCCCCACTGACAGTTGTATGTAAAAATAATTGTTGGCATTGCCCGACAATTTAAAAAAAAAAAGAAATAAAATTGATTTTGAAAAGAACCCCCACGTCAAAATTTAAATAAAAAATGCCGTGGGGGTCCCCCCCAAAATCCAAACCAGACCCTTATCTGAGCATGCAGGTCAGGAAAAGGAGGGGATGAGTGAACGCCCCCCACTCCTGAACCATACCAGGCCACATGCCCTCAACATGGGTGGATGCTTTGGGGCAGGGGGACTCTCCCTGCCCCCAAAGCACTTTGTCCCCATGTTGATGAGGACAATGGCCTCTTACCCACAACCCTGGCCAGTGGTTGTGGGGGTCTTTGTGCGGGGGGGCATATCAGAATCTGTAAGCCCCCAGATCCTGCCCCCCCATGTGAATGAGTATTTACCGCTACCCATTCCCAAAAAAAAGTGTAGTGTACAAAAGACAGAAGACAAGTCCTTTATTAAAAATAAAAATTAAAATATGTCCCCTGAAGTAGATCCAACATCAATCATGATGGCCCCTGCTATTGCTGACAAAAAACAAACAAAACCACGCTCCACTCAGGACGCTGGCTCCCACCGTCTGACAGCTGCGCCATAATGACAGTTCTTAAATACTGTCATGACATCACAAGGGGTCAGGGTTCACCCTCCTTGTGACATCATCGTGTGCTGTGATTGGCCAAAGCATTGCACCTGACTTGTGGTCAGGTGCATTGCTTTGACCAATCACAATGCACTGTCAGGGAGTATTGCATTGTGGGGCGCGGTGGGCAAATGGCCCGCCAAATGCCTGCACCATTCATGTGTTCAGCACACTTGAACATAGATCCCATCTCTAGTCACTACATTAAAGCAGTAATAATAACTGTAAATATCATCCTGCGGCATTATATATATTATACTTTAATGGAGTTTAATGCCATTTTTAATAGAGTATAATGTTCGTCAATTGTCAAGATGCAGTTAAGAAGAGAGAGATATTTTCAACCATATAGAATTCACAACAGAATTAATCTCCTAGCACCAGTGGTATGCATATATGCAGCCTCTCTGCGGGTGGGCCTTTACACCAAGAGGCCGCATATATATGTACCAAAATGTAAACACAGCAGTGCCGAGAGTGCGCTACCTGTGTGCTTCCGGTGCAGTTACCGGTGGCAAATGGAAAGCTACTGATCTCTACTTGCCAACGGGAGCATCATGTGACCGCTGTGACAGCCAATCATGGTGGTCACATGATCAGAAACCCCATTCTGCTTCCCAGCATCAGAAACCTCTTAAAGGTCCAGGAGGCATTGGCAATAAGGGGTTAAGATTTAAACCTACATCTGGCTTAATTAACAAAAAAAAGTTTTGGATAGTGTGGAAAGAGAGAGAACATTTCAGAGCTTTATTTTGTTCTGGAGAGTTTTCTCCTTGTCCCAGTGACACCCTGTCATTGTTACATTGTTGCTGTCAGGGGATTTAACCCTTTTCTATCATATCCAATACGTAAACCCAAAGAATGAACTTTTATTATTTGGTCCCTTTTGGTCTGGTACATACACAGTTGAAAAGTGTTTTGTTATATCTGTTTGAGAAGTTAAAAAAAACCTGCTGAACTTGCCATAACTGATAGCTTCCTGCTGTCTGCCTGTGTTGACTGAGGATTACAAAATCATGCAGCCACCACATCTAACGACTGGTAAGCTGCAATGCATCTAAATGTTTGTTTTTGGTTTTAGATATGCTAAAAAATAAGAAATAGGGATGAGTGAATTTGTATGGGTTTGAATTGTAGGAATTTCATCAAATCCTTCTTGAAATCTGCAAAACCTACACTTAGCAGCAAACTCCACTGAAATCTATGAGCAGCAAAGCTTGATATTAACTTCTGGCCATTTTCAATCATGTATTTTATTGAAGAATGTTATAAACAAAAATGAAGCCACAAATTCTAGGTAATAACACAGGAAAAGTGTTGATGGGAAATAAAGAATAGGTATTGCCAGGTTAACAGGTGCTGGTGGATGGCTTTTGGTCATGTATCAGAGAGGAAGAGGCCTTAGACATTGGCTATAAACTGGGAATGTGGAGCTGCTGGTAAAGATCATTTTGGGGAGATTTTACAACTTGTCTAGTTAAATGCCATTAAGGAAGCAAACTGTTGGATCTATATAAATCCTGTATAATAATAATAATAATAATAATAATAAAAAAAGGAAGGTACCGAGGGGGCAGGACAGCAGAGGAGGTGGATTTTGTCCAGGAGCAGGGCCAGCTTGCAGAGGACTGGAGGAAATAGCCAACCTAATCCATGCTGCACTGCCCTATAGGTACAGGTCACTGGTATTCCCAGGGCTGGTTCACACAGCTCTGCAGTGTGGGCCTTTTTTTAATGTATCGGTAGCAGAATAAAAAAATCAATGTCCCCCAAATCACCCCCCCCCTCCAGTGTCTTAATGTCAACTTGGCAAACTCATTCCCCTTCTGCAAGTTTATGGCTTGTGCTACACTACCATGCCAGATACCCAGCGATCATCATTTTCCCCAAATGGCCACCCTGTCCTCTACCAGGGGCGGACTGATCATTTGGAAACTCAGGCACTGCCCGAGGGCCCGGGATCAGTAGGGGGCCCCATGAGATGCCCCTGGTACCTTTTTCATAGGCTTTTGTGAGTTTGGGCAAGGTCACAGGGGCACCATGATCCCCTATTGCCCGGGGACCCCTAGAGTTGTCAGTCCGCCCCTGCCCTCTACCAGCATGTAGAATGTAATGTGTTTGTGTCTTTGAATTATGCATTTACACATGGACGTAAGTATGGGTAAGGATGCTATCTATCTTTTACAGCACAATGAGTCAATCTTCTGGTGGCTTTGAAAGATGCAGGATGGGGCACACCACTGGAGCTCTTGGTACCACTACATGTTTTGTTCAGCAGTGACAGCACAGTCACCTGTACCCCTTCCTCACTGGCCTCATCCTCTTAATCTTTGCATTACATACACTTTTTATATATTTTCATTTTTGTTAAAATTATATACAGATTAACGTTTTAAAAATATTTGACTTTTTTCCCCTTATAAGGCCATTCCTGGTCTTGTCACTGACAGGGACAGCATTGCAAACTAGTAAAAATATAGTCAGCTGGGAAAGGGGAACTAAATAGAATTTGTGGGGCTGCCGAATTTGGTGGGAGACTCATTTCAACCTTCTCTTGGTCCTGTTTGACCTTTTCCTGTGAGTCAGTCTCAAGGGACATGCAGGGAAGGGCAGACAGCAGCAAATATTAAAGTGGTTGTAAACCCTTACATATACCCATTGAAGTGGGTACATAAGTTGTACCTGTTTATCTGTACTCTTCACTTCTCTACGTCCATTGAAAGTGCTAAATTTATAAAGCTTGTAAAGCTGTCAAAAAAAAAAGAGGGACGGAAAGCTGAAGTTACACTCTGAATTGTTAAGAAAAGGAAAGGTGGCCACACTCTGCAAAGGGATACCAAAAATAAAATATCTTTATTCCAGATGAAAATACATAGGATTCAGGGAATTGGTTGACCGGTTTCACACGATTTCAGTGCTTATTCATAACCATATATTTACCAACAAGCACTGAAATCCTGTGAAATTGGTCAAACAATTCCCTGCATCCTGTGTATTATCATCTGGAATAAAGACATTTTATTTTCTGTATACCTTTGTGGAGTGCAGTCATTCTTCCTTTTCTTTACAAATCAGTGTGGTGGCGACTCGGACCAGCACCTGTCAGTGGGATAGGCTTTGGGATTTGCCATTTTACTCACCTGGACGGTGTTTCTTTATGTTTGTGTCTGAAGTTACACTCTGCAGACCTTAAGGAGGAGAGCTGACTGGAAGGAAAGGGAACACCCCCTTCACACTAAGGTTGTCAATCTGGTGGGGCTCCCTCCTATGTCCAACGGTGTATTTAGGTTTCGTGCTGCCCTAGGCAACACAAAAATTGGCTCCGCCCCTACAGAGAGACCATGACACCGACCAACACCCCCCTCCCCCACGAAGAGAGATTGATATTGAGCAACAACACCCCCCCCCCCCCGAGACAGCCTTCCACTACAACCACCCTCCATACACTGGTAAGAGAGAAGACACTCCCCTTCACAGCTCTGGATATCACTGGGAACAAGATTCAGGCTCTGTATACAACATCAACAGCCCGCAGCCTCTTTCAGATCCCACCTGGTCCCCATGCTGCTTGTGTCCCTTCTTCCATCCCTTCTTTCAGGGGATGGCGCTGCCCCCCTAAAAAATTATGCTGTCCCCCTGAAAAATGCTGCCCTAGGCAAATGCCTTGTTTGCCTTGTGGTAGATACACCCCTGCCTCTGTCACCATTCTTCTCTTGGTGTCAGGAAAATCTGACAAAATTGATTCCTGCTGATAGCAGAGGAACAAAGCAGCAGATAGAAATGACACTTAGCGTTCCTAATTGAGACAAGTACACACTACAGAGGGATATGCTTTGTTCATATATTATGTCTGAGGTTTACAACCACTTTACGTACTGTATACATTCCTACAGCCATAGGCTGCCAGAATTAAGCCTTGAAACTCAAAGCTGCACTTGCCAACACCCACCCCACTATCCCCAGTAACAACCTTCCCAAGACAGTTTTTATCTGGAGTGGAACCTTCTGATCTATCTGAGCAGCTTACGCACTGTCCTGCCTCTGCTCAATTTTTTTTTCAAAAGTGAATTTGATATACTATTTAATTTTTATTTTGAAAGCACATTTGCCTTGTGTGTACACAGTTTGGACTATTCTACCTAGATATGTTAAACTTGCTGCCAGGCATTTTTTTCCAAATTGTCTCTGGAACAGAATGGATTTATTTTTCATGGAACAAAACACCTTGGGGTCTGGTTATAAAAAAAATGCATAGCTATTTGTACAAGGAATCTGCATGTATATTAATTTGTGTGTGAACCAGACAAAAAAATAATGGTTATATTTAGGGAATTTTTTTTCTTAAAGAATAGGTGCAGGAACTCAACCATGACCCCCCTCCCCCAAACCCCCTCCCCCGCACTGTAGGTGGCTCCACCCCTGTCACTTGCAGGGAGATCATCCAGCAGGGGTATCAGCATCTGGGCACCAGGGAGAACAATGGAGGTCACAGAGGGTGCAGCCTATTCCATGCCTTCTCCTGCCCGTGACTGCACTGCATCCCGAGCACCTGAATTTCCCTTGTCCCTGTATTGCACTCAGTCGATTTGTGGACATCATTGGGAGACAAGCTATTACTTGTAAACACAGAAGCAGGAATTCTGTGTTTACAGGTGATAGTGTTGAGCAGGAAGCAGAGGGCCTGAGCCAGAGGTGGCGAAACTGAGTTCCACCAAATTCCAGCTGAAAAAAGCCCTGGTTACATTTATGTGCCAATTCTCGTTTTCTAGAACTGCTACAAAGATGTATGCATTTCCCATGCTCTTCAGCTCCATCTGGTAGCCATATTGTGGTATTTTACTGCTGACCTTAACCACTTGCCAACCACACTATAGCCAAATGATGGCTACAGCATGGTTGTACAGTTCTGGGAGGGCGTCATATGATGTCCTCCCAGAACGCACCCTCCCACGCGCCCCCGGCGATGCCCACCCAGCGCTCTCACTGTCACAGCGTGAGAAAAGTACTGCAGATAACCAGCAAATGACACAGAGGACATCTGTGTGGTGGAACCGTTCCGCCTGGGCTTCCTCGTGCGGAGCAGTGCGTCTCAGCCAATGGTCCCCTTGTCCTGCAAGTTTTCCAGTGCTCTGTCAAGGCAGGTATTAAAGCTCAAAACCAATCCTTCCCCCAAACCACGAGTCGGAACTTCGTGTAGGGTGAAAATGACTCTTTCTTTATTAAACACAGTTCAGTATATACAGCACATCCTGGCAGTAATCCCCTCCCCCTTCAGTCCCACCAGACAGCCTGGTGGGGGTTTTCCCCACCCACAACAAAACCCTACAACCCAACAATACAGTATGAACTCTATTAGAAGTGAAAGACTACAAGGTCACATTTCCCTAAACAAACAGTGTAGAATGTCTGTGAAATATAAACAGCTTTACAAAGGGGATAAAACCAGAACAGAAAGGGCAAAATGTTATCACAAAGGGATGGTTCCTCACAATCTGCACAGATGATCAGGGCACTGATGATCAGTGCCCAGGAGTGCCACCCATCAGTGCCCAGCAGTGCCCCCCAGCAGTACCCCCCAGCAGTTGCACCCATAAGTGCCCATCAGTGCTGCCCATCAGTGCTCAGCAGTGCCATCAGTCAGTGCTGTCAGTCAGTGCCGCCTATCAGTGGCCATCAGTGCCGCCTATCAGTGCAGCATCATCAGTGCCTCCTCATCACCTGGTGACCTGGCACATCTCCTGTATTAGTGGGACACCACTTTGGGTGAATGAGCACAGGAGACACAGCAGACAGCAGCATTGTCAGTCTGGGGGGTTAGTGTTAAATGTATTAGCTGATTTAAATACACTAATAAATTGAAGCCAAACTCCAGCTCATACTTTATAATCAGTTAGAACAAACAGGTTTTTTTTTACCTTTCAGAATAAAGATTTTACATTAATAAATAAAAGCTGATCATTTTAAGCACCCCTGCCAGTGGTAAATTTTGTCTCAATTTGTCTCATCCATGTAAACAGATACATTCTACTGGAGAGCTTGTGCTTTGAAAAACCAGACTGGAGATGAAGATAGAAGAAAGAAAGCATCAAAAAGAAAACAAATGCAGCCATAACATGTAAAAATTGGTAAACTGCAACCTAATAAAGTTTTCTTTTGGGTTAAGTACTTCTTTAAGTGTCTCTAAGAATATACACTTGAATTTCTTCTATAGCAAAACACCTTCCTTGTTTCTGCTTTTACATTTTAGCCTTTTTCACCTGATCATGTTTACATATTGTCCTGGTGCTGGACAATTTTAACCAAATCACATCTAAAGTCTTAAGCTTTGATATTTTTGGAAAATTGGTTTGGCAAGGGCTGGTGGATGCAGTACACCTGGGGTGAAGTATGCAATGGCTTAGGTGCACAGTGATTTTTCATTTTTTCTATTGAAAGATGCTTCTAAACAAAAGCAGCTCTGCAAGCTATTACTGTCTGATGCATTCTAATCATCTCAAGATAAAAAAAAAAAAAAAATAACAAAGAGAAAAGGTCCCACTTGTAACGATTATGCGCAATAGAGACATGGAAGCTGTACATGACAGCCATCTTCTTAAGGTCTCAGCCATTTTGTTTTTCATGAACAATTGTCTTTCACCTCTTGTCCCTCCTCTTGAAAATGGAATTTGTAGCTGTAAGTTGTAATGAACTTCAAAAGATCCTCTTATCTTAAATAAAACACAAATAGAGGCCATCTCCAGAGCTGTAAACTACTAATTAGTCTTGGCAGGATGTCTATTTTGCAAAGACACTTTCCTCTGCATTATCGTAAAACAATAACTCAGTCCAGCCATCACACATGACCTGTTAGGCCATTAGAGCTCTAGGAATGCAGAGTGTGCCATAAAACGTCTATTCCACATGTAACCATTTCACATACAGTTCATAGCATCCAATATGAACTGAGATCATTAATATTAGGTATATACAGTGGGGCAAAAAAGTATTTAGTCAGCCACCAATTGTGCACGTTCTCCCACTTAAAAAGATGAGAGAGACCTGTAATTGGCATCATAGGTAGACCTCAACTATGAGAGACAAAATGAGAAAAAAAATCCAGACAATCACATTGGCTGATTTGGAAAGAATTTATTTGCAAATTATGGTGGAAAATAAGTATTTGGTCAATATCAAAAGTTCATCTCAATACTTTGTTATAAATCCTTTGTTGGCAATGACAGAAGTCAAGCGTTTCCTGTAAGTCTTCACAAGGTTGGCACACACTGTTGCTGGTATGTTGGCCCATTCCTCCATGCAGATCTCCTCTAGAGCAGTGATGTTTTGGGGCTGTCGCTGGGCAACACGGACTTTCAACTACCTACAAAGGTTTTCTATGGGGTTGAGATCTGGAGACTGGCTAAGCCACTCCAGGACCTTGAAATGCTTCTTACGAAGCCACTCCTTCGTTGCCCGGGTGGTATGTTTGGGATCATTGTCATGTTGGAAGACCCAGCCACGTTTCATCTTCAATGCCCTTGCTGATGGAAGGAGGTTTGCACTCAAAATCTCACAATACATGGCCCCATTCATTCTGTCCTGTACATGGATCAGTCGTCCTGGTCCCTTTGTGGAGAAACAGCCCCAAAGCAGGATGTTGCCACCCCCATGCTTCACAGTAGGTATGGTGTTCTTTGGATGCAACTCAGCATTCTCTCTCCTCCAAACACGACGAGTTGTGTTTCTACCAAACAGTTCTATTTTGGTTTCATCTGACCATATGACATTCTCCCAATCCTCCTCTGGATCATCCAATTGCTCTCTAGCAAACTTCAGATGGGCCCGGACATGTACTGGCTTAAGCAGGGGGACATGTCTGGCACTGCAGGATCTGAGTCCCTGGCGGCGTAGTGTGTTACTGATGGTAGCCTTTGTTACGTTGGTCCCAGCTCTCTGCAGGTCATTCACTAGGTCCCCCCGTGTGGTCCTGGGATTTTTGCTCACCGTTCTTGTGATCATTTTGACCCCACGGGGTGAGATCTTGCGTGGAGCCCCAGATCGAGGGAGATTATCAGTGATCTTGTATGTCTTCCATTTTCTAATTATTGCTCCCACAGTTGATTTGTTAACACCAAGCTGCTTGCCTATTGCAGATTCAGTCTTCCCAGCCTGGTGCAGGTCTACAATTTTGTTTCTGGTGTCCTTCGACAGCTCTTTGATCTTCACCACAGTGGAGTTTGGAGTGTGACTGTTTGAGGTTGTGGACAGGTGTCTTTTATACTGATAACAAGTTCAAACAGGTGCCATTGATACAGGTAATGAGTGCAGGACAGAGGAGCCTCTTAAAGAAGAAGGTACAGGTCTGTGAGAGCCAGAAATCTTGCTTGTTTGTAGGTGACCAAATACTTATTTTCCACCATAATTTGCAAATAAATTCTTTCTAAATCAGCCAATGTGATTGTCTGGATTTTTTTTCTCATTTTGTCTCTCATAGTTGAGGTCTACGTATGATGCCAATTACAGGCCTCTCTCATCTTTTTAAGTGGGAGAACTTGCACAATTGGTGGCTGACTAAATACTTTTTTGCCCCACTGTATTTGGATAGATAATTTCATGCCGAGCCAAACAAGGTCCTACATGACTATGTTAGCACATAGGAAAGGAAAGAAAGCAGTCTCTTCCCTCCTGCATGACAAAGGCTGTGTTTGGTATCCCTGGGTTTGAAATATAATTCTGAATATTAATCTGCCAGTTGCTAGGATACCACCTGCACATACTGGAAGTTATTATTATTAGTATGACATTGTAGTTGGGACTTGGTCATAAACTTGGCGACCTCCTATGACCCATCTCCTAAACCGGGTGATTGGTCAGTTGTTCTTAGGCAACACCCCTTTAATATCATAGAAAAGGACTGACAGGCCTGGTGAAGGGAGCTCTCATTTAACATCAATCAAGAACATCTAACGGACTTGAGGCAACATTCTTGCTCAGACAACTGCTAAACCAGGACTTTGCAAGTATTCTGCCTTTATAACTTATTTGTTTTATTTCTCTGATTGTTCTCTTTGTCTTTTTAACATCTTTTTCTGTAAATATTTTAGTTGCACCATTTTGACCTTTTTAGTAATAAATCCTATTTTGAAAAGTGTTGAAACTGTCACTAAAAGCTTTTAATGCAAGCTAAAGAATCCCTGTCTCTTGAAGAGTGCTACTGTATGTAATAATCCTCTAAATACACCTGTCTGTGGTGACAGTGTGTGTTGCAGATGCTTATGCTGATATCATAGTGTTATTGCTAGAATTTGTGAGTTTCCTCCTACTCTGTAAAAAGGCGGTGGTGGCAGTGTGAAGGGTTAATTGCGTAATTAACCTAACCCAGTGACAATCGCTCTCAGGCTGCTGGCACATAGATTGTGGTCCTGCAAGCTGGAAAATCTTTATGCAGGGCACAGCTGAGAGTGGCATTGTTACGCAAGTGACAGCGCTGACTGACCATTTGTTATGAGTTGGTGAGAAGGGCAGGGGTCGGGCACCGCATTCCATCACACCACTCCCCAGCAAAAATGTAGAAAAGAGAAGAGCTACATACAAGACTAAAAATGTCATTTAAAAAAAATATATTTGTCCTGTCATTAAGCCTAGGTTGACACTAGAATGCAGTTTCATATACTGCATTCATATCTCACTGCCCTTGCGATCTGCAGCTTATATCAGTGCAATCTCAAAGTGTTATTAAACCCAGGACCCTGCAATCACTATATCTGGTATCCTACAGTGCACAGAACATGGAAGTGCAATTATTTTAGTAAATATAAACTGGTAAATACCTTTTATCATCAGCAGTTAGAGCAGTCTTGTGATTTCTATCAGTGTCCAAACGAGCACATGTTAAAGCTTGTAGGAGGAGTTTTCATTCTGCTATAGGAGAATGCAGGACCCGTGACCTCTGTCTGGACTGTGCTAATTGGCCCTGTGTTGATCATATGCACTCTCCCAAGAGGAAAAAAAAAACCCTCTCTAGCAATACACACCAAACTCAGCATGTGCAGAGTGTCTCCACACTGATATGTCTTATCAGGAGATAAGAGGGGGACACTGGAAGAAGGGGAGGATCAGAGACGTCTGGATCAAACAGCGTTTTTACACAACTCAGTGGATTAACCCCTTAGGTTCCACAGTGAGTATAACAAGCATTCTTTACTGCATATACAGACTGATTTTACTGTTGTGGGTTTAGTAACACTTTAATGACACCCCAAACACTGAAAACTACCATGCAAATCTGTTGCAGTGTAGTTCTAAAATTGGTGCATGCATGACCCTGGTTTGATGCACTGAGCATGTGCAGAGTGTCTCCACACTGATATGTCTTATCAGAAGATAGGAGGGGGATACTGGAAGAAGGGGAGGATCAGAGAAGTCTGGATCAAACAGCGTTTTTACACAACTCAGTGGATTAACCCCTTAGGTCCCACAGTGAGTATAACAAGCATGCTTTACTGCATATACAGACCAGGGGCGGACTGACAACTCATGGGGCCCCCAGGCAATAGGGGATCATGGGGCCCCTGTGTCCTTGCCAAAACTCAAAAAAGCCTATGAAAAAGGTACCAGGGGCATCTCATGGGGCCCCCTACTGACCCCGGGCCCTTGGGCAGTGCCCGAGTTTCCAAATGGTGAGTCCGCCCCTGATACAGACTGATTTTACTGTTGTGGGTTTAGTAACACTTTAATGACACCCCAAACACTCAAAACTACCATATGATCCTGTTGCAGTGTAGTTCTAAAATTGGTGCATGCATGACCCTGGTGCGTTGCATTTGAATTTCACATAAATGAGGTGTGGTTCTTGTGCAATTCATATGTGGTTCATAGTGTGAACCAAAACTAAGAATAAGAAAAACAAGGAACATTCATTTTCTCTACAGCAACATGCATACATTTATAAATGTAGATAAAAATAATGCTTGTTGGAGGTTTTCATTTTGAATGAATGACAAAATCTTGAACAACTATTGTGTTCAATCGGCACTGGTTCATTATGTTTGCTGGGTAGTCGCTGGTTCCCCCTCCTCTCACAATGCTGCAGTAATAACAGGAAGATTGGATATATAGGTGAGAAGCAATAACGGTCCTGCTTAATAAAAACACAGTCTTTTCTCAATCCAACACCTTGCTGGAGAGGAACAGACAAGTCCATTTGAAAAATGAAGCCTATTCATCATCAGATCTCAATTACTTTTTATCTCCTCCTCTTCTTGGTAAAGCTTACTTCGGATGAAGAGGCTGCTGTAGCTGCTACAATACCGAAATAACAACAAACATCGTTAACCTGCTTCTTTCTGCTGCCAAGAATGTCAGTTAGATGAGTTGATGAACGTTGTGGCAAATGGTGGCTATAGAGAAGCTGCACAGGATGTTTTCACAAGTCAAGTTCTTTGGGTTATCTTCAACTTGAACAGCAAATTCTCGATAAATTCTATCAGTAATATATTGAGATTATTATCGAGAACATTGTCAAACTGCTACAAGAAAGATTATTAAAGCTGAACTCCAGGATAAGAAGGAGAGCGTGGGCTGGTGCCGCTTAAGCGATTTGGTAACCGGTCGTGGGCCACAATGAAATGAAATGATTCACAGTTTTGAATTTTTTATTATGTATAGTATAGTGAATGTTTTTAAACAACAATCAGGATCATCATTTTCTGTGGGACCAATCCCCATTGGATGTTTACCCACTGTTTAACCACTTGCCTTCCAGAGGATTTACCCCCCTTCCTGACCAAGCCATTTTTTGCGGTACAGCGCTGCGTTACTTTAACTGACAATTGCGCAGTCATGCAACGCTGCACCCAAATGAAACTTACGTTCTTTTTTCCCACGAATTGAGCTTTCTTTCTGTGGTATTTGATTGTCTGTGCGGTTTTTATTTTTTGCGCATTAAAAAAAAAAAAAACTGACAATTTTGAGAAAAAGCAATATTTTTTACTTTTTGCTATTAAACATGTCCAGTAAAAAGTTTTTAAAATCTAATTTCCTCATAAATTTAGGCCAAAATGTATTCTGCTACATGTCTTTGCTAAAAAAAAATCCCAATATGTGTAAATTGGTTTACGTGAAAGTTATAGCGTTTACAAATGGCGTTATATATACTGGAATTTTTTTTTGTACTAGTGATGGCGGCGATCAACGACTTAAAGTGGGACTGTGGGACTGCGGCGGGCATTCTGACACTGGGGTAAACTGACTTGGTGTCACTGACATCCCCAGTGACACCAATACAGTGATCAGTGCTAGTAAAAAGCACTGACACTGTACTAAAGGCACTGGGCAGAAAGGGGTTAACATTATTATTATTATACAGTATTTATATACCAGTAAAAAGGTTTGCTCAGCGCTGTACATTATAGTGGGGGACAGAACATGAGACAATACAGTAACAAAACAAAACACGAGGGGGTCAAGGGCCCTGCTCTTTCGAGCTTACAATCTAGGAGATCAAAGGGTTAACTGTGTGCTGGGTGTATTTTACTATGGGGCCGTGTGTTTGTGCATCACTGTAAGCACACTGTTTTGTATGGCTGTGTACAGCCATGCAAAGCAGTGTGCATGAGCTGACAGGGAGGAGAACTGTTTTGTTTACAAACAGTTCTCCTCTCTGTCGGAGATCAGACCGGGTGCCAGCGAGTAATTACCAGCGGGACCTGGTGATTGACAGCCGCGGCTGTGAATGGCGGCATGGAGGTGGGGCATGCAGGACTTGCGCGCCCTCTACCCGGAAATGCAAAATCATGTATATACAGTATATACGTGATTTTGCGCACCTGTGCCACCCTGTAGCAGTATTTCTGCTATAGGGCAGACGGAAAGTGGTTAAAGGATAAGTTCACCTTTTGACAAAAAATAGTTAATGCACTTTTTTTTGCATGTAGAAAATGTGCATTTATTATTTTTTTGTTTCTGGAGCCTTTAAAGCATCACACCAGTGATTGCTGTAAATCATTGCACCTACATCACTGGTGCCATGTAGGTCTCATGCAGACCTGTCAGTATATCTGCTTGCCTATACGGGATGTACGAGCAGATATAATGACAGAAAGAATCAATGCACTATCACAGCGCCATGGTGATTCATTGAGAACTACAAGCCAATAGCCACAAAGGCTGTTGGGACTTGTAGTTCATTCATTCACAGGACACCATGATTGAACGACATGACCCTGTTTTTTTAAAATTGTGACAGCTAGCGGGAAGAAGAAGATCCTCTGTTAGTCACAACAGGGAGTGGGGAGGAGCGGGGGGCTGGTCATTGGTGTACATGAACATGGGTGTAACAGGCAACATGTTACAAAAGGTGAACTTATCCTTTAATCACAATCACAAAAATCACATATTTTTATTAATCAGATCCCCATTAATTCCACTTGCACGCCCAGGTATGACAAGCCGAAAAAACTCTGATAGTGGTGCAGCCTGCACTATATCAGGCATCCTTTAAAGTGTTACTAAACCCACAACAGTGAAATCAGTCTGTATATGCAGTAAAGCATGCTAGTTATACTCACTGCAGAACCTAAGGGGTTAATCCTCTGCATTGTGTAAAAAGACAGTTTGATCCTGTCTTCTCTGCTCCTTCTCTTGTTCAAATGTCCACATCTTATCTCCTGATAAGACAGACTGAACACGTAGCCCTTCTGCACATGCTCAGTTTGGTTGTATTGCTAGAGATGTTTTTTTTTTTTTCTTGGGAGAGTGCATGTGATCAGCACAGGGGCAATCACCACTGTCCAGACAGAGGTCAAGAGCAGGGGCGGACTGACCATTTGGAAACTCGGGCACTGCCCGAGGGCCCGGGGTCAGTAGGGGGCCCCATGAGATGCCCCTGGTACCTTTTTCATAGGCTTTTTTGAGTTTGGGCAAGGACACAGGGGCCCCATGATCCCCTATTGCCCGGGGGCCCCATGAGTTGTCAGTCCACCCCTGGTCAAGAGTTTTGCATCCTTTTAGAGCAGAAAGAAAACTCCTCCTACAAGCTTTAACCACTGCTCAACTGAACACTGATAGAAGTCACAAGAATGCTATATACTGCTGAGAAAAGGTATTTAGCAGTTTATATTTGCTAAAATAATTGCATTTCCATGTTGTGTACTGTGGGAGACCAGATATAGTGAATGCAGGGTCCTGGGTTTAGTAACACTTTAAATTGCCAAACAAGGGTTGTGGACAAACCTAACAAGAAACAACAGACCAGAGAAGCACATGCCCTAGTAGTGCAATAACATGACACATAATGCAGTCACATACTCCCAGAATGACAGCAACCTTATCCCACAACTGTGAACCCACCTTCAGAACTCCTGTATGGATGCCACTAGATGTAGTCCACTCAGCTAAAGGCTTGTCTCCCCTGTGTGTTAGGAAGGAAAGAGAAGAGCAGGGAGCCAGTCGCTTGCATTATGGAGGACCAGCAATCATTCAGTAGAGCGGCATGCACCTGAAGGAGGCTGTACAGGTTGCCATAGGTTTGAGGTTGCAGGCCATAACAGATGGCTCCACGGACCATGTGTTGAACATGCCTGGTCTAAAGACAAGGACCAGTCAATGCTGTTCTCTTTCCTTGAGTAGGGTAATTGGTCTTGTATCTGCCTCCTCCTGGTTTTCTGCAGTCAGCCTGTAGTGGAAGGATCTGCTAGGTCACTCATACAGTTTTGCTATCTGCATGTATAGACCATAATTTATATAACTGATTTTTTTACAAGGTAATAGCTGGTTTTGCAAAGGAATTTGTTGCACACAAACTGGATTTATAGCCTTTGTGCTTTGAGTTTAGCTTTAAATTCTAGATTTTATCATTAACTCATCTTTTATAGGGTCAGAGTACTAAAAATATACATTTTAGTTATACATAGAGCATGGTGGGCTGAGTAAACCTTTGCCTTCTTATGTTTGGAAACCCAGTCAATGAGATCTTCGTGTTCATATTTTTTTACTGTTCTTGTCCACCTGCGAGTGTTATTTGTTCTTGTACATTAACAGTCCTGCTACAGTCTCCACACTTTGCTGCTCTCTCAGAGATATAAAAAAAAAACAAAAATCAACTGGGAATGTGACTGCAAATCAAGCACAGAAATCTTTTCAACAGAGTCTACAAGAGATGTAAAGGTGTGTGTTATGATGCTTTAGATGAGACAACAACATAACAGGACCTCTAGCGGTTTGTACATACTAAATAGCCTGTTCACTGACCACAGAAAACGTCTGGTGGTGCAGAAAGTCATTTATTAGTGGCAGTATGACAGTTTTCTATTCAGGGATGCAGTGGCAGCATCCGAGCAACCAATGATGCATCCCAAGCTATATTCAGTTGAGTGTAAACAGTGGACCTGGGAATGCCAGCTGATGTCATTGACCAAATATGGCCATGTGATGTCAATGACATCAGCCAGCATCTCTGGCCCCATTACCAAACGCACAACTGAATTTAAACAAAGAAGCTGTGTATGCAGGTTGACGCCATTGATTGCTATGATGCTGGCAGCCGCTCGCGTTCTAGCAACCACCCCCTCCCCTTCTGTGACTGACAGCATTGAAGCTTTGCTGTAATTTCCAGCAAGATTTACTTTTTACTTTGTGGGACATGATTTTTTGAACATTGTTGAACATTATTACTATTTTTTTAAATAAAGGACTTTCTGTACAGTGTTTGTATGTATAAATTTACTATGTTTTTTGTGAATGAGTAAACAGGCGTTCAATGTGTTCCTTACCCATTTACATGAGGGAGACTTCAAGATTCTGATAAGCAACCCCCCCAAACAGACAGCTATATCAACAGGGCAGGGTTGCGGGGATGAGGCCCCTGTTCAAATCAACATGAAGTCAAGGTGTTTTTCCAGGAAACCCCCTGGCAAGGCACCTTCCCTATGAGGGCATGTGCCCCCCTTTCTTGGCCAGGCAGGTTGCATGCTCAGGGAAAGGTCTGGATTTTAGAGGGGAACCCTACATCTTTTCAACCATAGCAGACTCTTATCCTGGATATAGGTCTGGTACAGGGGCGGACTGACCATTTGGAAACTCAGGCACTGCCTGAGGGCCCGGGGTCAGTAGGGGGCCCCATGAGATGCTCCTGGTACCTTTTTCATAGGCTTTTTTGAGTTTGGGCAAGGACACGGGGGCCCCATGATCCCCTATTGCCCAAGGGCCCCATGAGTTGTCAGTCCACCCCTGGTCTGGTATAGATGCTGAAGGGAACCCCCTCAGCTGCTTGTTTACAACATAACAAAGCAGCTGGGAACTGGCATTTTCCTGTAATTTAAATTGCATTTTATCCTTTGTAAATTCCACTTTTGCTTTAGTACATAGTGAAGGTGCACCACTTCTCAGGCAGGTTTAGGACATCACCCAAGCATGTTATTGAAGAGATTGTGTATTTATAATGTTGCTCTTTAAGCCTTTTTAACAGTGATGCCCCCCCAGCGAACAATATTTTTGAAATTTGTTTTATATTACATTTTTATCATTTTTTTCCACACAAATAAAGCTTTCTTTTGGTGGTATTTACTCATCACTGGGGTTTTTAGTTTTTGCACTATAAACAAAAAAAGAGCAAAAAAAGTGAAAAAAAAGTTTTTTTTGTTTCTATTATAAAATTTTGCAATCAGGTTATTGTGCTCCTTCACTGATGTGCATTGATGAGGCTGCAGTGGTGGGAACTGATAGGCAGCACTGATGGGTACTGATGAGGTAGCACTGATGAGGCGGCGCTGATAGGTAGCACTGATAAGCACTGATGAGGTGGCACTGATGAGGCTGCACTGGTGTGCATTGATGAGGAGGCACTGATGATACACTGATATGTAACAATGATGGGCAGTGATAGGCGGCACTGAAAGGCGGCACTGATGGGCAGCACTGACTGGTGGCATTGACTGATGGCACTGATGGGTGGCACTGCTGGGCAGCACTGATGGACGACACTGCTGGGCATTGATGGGTGACACTGCTGGGCACTGCTGGGTGGCACTGCTGGACACCATTGCTGGGCACTGCTGGGTGGCACTGATAATCAGTGCCCTGATTATCAGGGCAGATCCCTCCTGTCACATTTGCCAATTATCGGCAGTACTTTCCTCACGCTATGACAGCGTGAGGAAAGTGATACTGATAACCGGCAACTGTATTTACTCTGTGATCTGCTGTGTCATTGGACACAGCTGATCACATAGTAAAAGGCCACTCTGATTGGCCTTTTACCTCATCATGTGATCAGCTGTGTCTGTAGGACACAGTGATCACCGACAGCACCGGGTGCGTGCCTCTGGGGGCACGCAGGGAGGGGGGGGCGAGTTCTGGGAGGACGACCATGGACACCCTCCCAGAACTGGACAACTGCACTGTAGCTGTCTTTCGGCTATAGCGCAGTTGGGAAGCAGTTAAAGTGCTACTAAACCCACAACAGTAAAATCAGTCTGTATATGCAGTAAAGCATGCTTGTTATACTCACTGTGGAATTTAAGGGCTTAATCCTCTGCATTGTGTAAAAATGCTTTTTGATCCTGACTTATCCCTCTTATCCGCATATGGTCAGCACAGGGCCAATCAGCACTGTCCAGACAGAGGTCAGGGGTTCTGCAACCTCCTACAGCAGAAAGAAAACTCCTCCTACAAGCTTTAACCAGTGCTCTGCTGGACAGAAGCCACAATACTGCTATAACTGCTGATGAGAAAAGGTATTTATCAGTTTAGATTTACTAAAATAACTGCATTTCCATGTTATGAGTACTGTGGCAGACCAGATATAGTGAATGCAGAGTCCTGGGTTTAGTAACACTTTAACCAAATCAAGGAACTTTAGCTTCATCACTACTTGTGGATTATTGTGCCCCTCCCCCCTTTTACCTTCTAGATCAGCAGCATTGAGCTACTGATCACCAAAGGTGAGGGAGGACAGAGCTGCTGAGTAGTGTGAGCCAGCAGTTTAGCTAAACTTTCATCCTACAGTGCGGCCTACCCTTCATTCATTCATTGACGTTTATCTGCACCTGTCTGGGACACCATTGCCTTTGGTGGAGCCTTCTTAAAAGGGATTTCCTTGACACCTCACTGGTAATTGCTTTGGAGACCTTTTGTGAAGATTTACTTAGCCTTGTGGAATACAAATACCTTCACTTGAAGATTGAGCTGTCTATCATTACATTAATGGGGCAAAACTACCAGCATACTTACCTACACATCAGAGGTTATCTTGGGTGCCGCTAACTGTTGGGGCCTAACTACAAACATTGTATTTCAGGTTGTGGATATTTGGTTGCATTGATTGCTGCCCAGTGCATTGAGGAAAAGTCCTTCCTGGGTGGTAAAGCGAATGAACTCCAGACTTCTCAATTTTTTGGTATTATTGAAACGTTCTATGGTTACTGAACTGTTGCATTTACTATTGTCAAACCTGCTTAACAAAAGCTTTTCCTCATGACTTTTTATGCTTTAAGAAAGCCCAGAGTATAGCCATTGATGTGTTGATGTATTGTCGAGTCCTGTTACAAGGTGTTTTACCACTGAGAACAGTACAACCCATCATATACCAGCAGCTCACATGGGGTTGTGCTACATTACAAATCTTTTATCAAAGGAAAGCAGTAACAACTGGCATACCTTTGAAAGACTTATACAGGTGTACCTCGATTTACGAATTTAATGAATTTTCTGGGACGTTTAGTATTGCAAAAAATTTGTAAACTGAAACGCGGTTTACCATAGGAATGCATTGAAAACCAATTAAAACTTTCCAGAGGTCAGAAAAAAGTAAAAAAAAAGTTGCTGTCCCTAATAGGTCAGTGCCGGTTTTCAAATGTAATTACCGGCTTTTTTTTCCTTTACTATAGCTCAGAGAATCAGCTGTCACTTTCCCCCCAGCTAAAAGAAAGGAAGTTTCCTTTTAATTTATTTCCCTGAGTTAAAAGAAACAATGTTTCCTTTTAGTTTGTTTCGCGAGATAAAAGAAACAAAGCATCCTTTAGCTGCAAGGAAAGTGACAGCTAAGTCTGTGAACTATAGTGAAAAAAAAAAGCCGGCAATTGCATTTAAAAATCGGCACCGACACACACTTCATATTGCAAAAAAAAATTGTAAATTATATACTGTATTTAAAATGATTTTGTCATGAGAAAAGTATGAGGGCTGCCATTGTCATCATTTTGATGCATTGACTTAAAAGCTGTATGATTTAATGAGCTGGATATAATACAGAGATAAGGAATTCTGAAACTTTTCTGACACTCTTGTATTGCATGCTCATTTTGGGTCTCTCACTCAAAAGTATTGAAGCCAGACACAGTCAAGGAACTAGCATTTTCACAAGAAGTCTATCAATGGGATCCCTCATACATTTCTTATCACAGTGTCACATTAACCTCACATTTAGCTTCTCATGCAGATGGCTGTTTGATATGAGAATCAGAGATGAGAGGCTCCATGAGGTCTGACAGTTGCTGCCTTGTTACCTGTCAGTTAGATCAACTGCTGCCTTCCAGTTCCAATGGAATAATAACAGGTTTTTGTTACATAATACTTGTATGTAATGCACACTGCCTATGTTAATAGCATAAAATCTCACCTCTAACAGTCAGGACCTAGATCAGAATTATGATCAAGTAGTAATGAGTTCAGGCATGTTCGGATCTTAGTCCAAACCCACTTGAACTATCCAGCAGTCTATTTACCAAGGGCTTTCTGTTCTGACAGCTTTCTGGTGGGATAGTTTAGATGGGTTTGGACTAGAATCCACTAACTCCTGAGTTTATATCTGATCAATACCAGTTCTAATGCTGTGCCTCTACCCCATACCTCTGCTGTGCCATTCACAAAGAACAGCACAACGATGCATTGCAACTACAGCTCTATTGTGAGTATAAACCACTGGAGAATTTTGAACATAAGATATACGTCCTAAAGAACTCCAACAAGGGTCTATGATGCTTCTTTTACCTCCTGCTCCCCTTCCCCTGGCAGCTATTACTGTCTTTCAAAATAACATGAATAATTGTTTTTTATTACACAGCAGAAGAGCCTGTCAAAATTACACTGGAAGATAGTCTGCAAGTGTCATTGAGTAAATAGAGTGTAACTAAAGTATTGTTTCATTGTATTTACTGTGACATTTGATCTACATACTGTATGCCGTCAGCCAAAGAAACTTTGGAAGCAATAACATTTTTAAAAATAAACTGTATTCCTATTCAGCCTCTATAAACCCTTACTTATACCAGTCTTTTTTCAACCAGGGTGCCGAGGCACCCTGCCTTGTCTTCTAGGTACTTTGCGGGTGTCTTGGAAAAATGCTTAAAAATTGCCCCAAATTGTAAACAAGACAGCAAGTGGATCAAGCCTGCATTTTTGTTACACAAACCACAAGTGTTTTTGTGCAGCTTTACAGCTTTGGGCAATGCGAGGGCCAGCAGCTAGCATCTTAACAACCGATGATGTAATTGGTTGATAAGGAGTACATGAGTCACCTGAATCCTTGTTTGCCCCTTTCCTACCTCTTTCCATCAGCATTGGGGTCACTTTAGCTGAGTAAGAGAGAAGACAAACATTGGAATACTAGTCGGTACCAGTGTGCAAAAGCTCTAAAAGAGAAAAACACTTCTAACGTTGGCTGTCCTACTTGTGTGGATGTTGCTGCATTATGTAAAATTATTTGTTTAGTTCTTTACATTTTAGATTGGGGTGCCTTGAGATTGTGTATATTATATAGGGTGCGCTTGTTGGAGCCCAACCTCTGTAGCTGTAAGGTAAAGGTGCCAGATTGATATCAGGGATGGATGGATGGGAGCAGTAACACTGAGGCAGCTCTTCTTAGAGTGGAAGCAAGGCTCTAATGCAGTAACAAGAAAAAGAGAGGAAGGCGCCTCTAAGTGCAGTATTGACAATTTATTTAGTAAACAATTGAAAATTTGCACTTACAAGATAAACGGTTAAAAAGACTCATCGTGTGGTAATTAGATCCAGGTGGACATCCAGCAGCAAACTATGCCTATAGGATCAGGAAGTAGAGTCCAGGATGTGCCTGTGCATCAAAAATGAAGCTTGGAGAGCAGAGTCAGATGTAGCAGGTGAAGGGGGCGGTAATGCATTTCGGAGCATGCTCAAAAGGCTCCTTCTTCAGACCTCTTCAAACTTAGAGACGCCTTCCTCTCTTTTTCTTGCCTTCAGATTGTGTAGGATTTTAAAAGGTACCTTGATTTAAAAAAGGTTGAGGAGCACTGACTTAAACCATGATGACCTCATTTCCTCCCTATAATTTTTCTACTTTTTTAAACTACTTTTTTTTTTTTACCAAAAATACTTTTTTTTCCTATTTCCATTAATTTAATTTTTTTTCAATGTCCCATAAAATGAAGACGGTCAAAATTAAAATAAATAAATAAATATATATATGCTGGTCAGCATAAATTAGTACACCGCAACAGATGTGTCAGAAAATCTTTCAGAATCAACATTTTTCTATGGGAAACTATACTGCAAAATACTCCCACAAATGCAGGCCATTGATTGCAAACAAGATTTGGTAGTCTAAACACACAAAAAAAGTATTTTTTCCTAACAAATTCATTCAAGACCATGTTGCAAAAATAAAGACACCACAATAAAAGTGTTCGGAGCAAAGCTACATTTTAGATATCAAAATCTTAATTAACAGGAATTCAACTAAAGTTGAGTCTAATTATTCATTAAACAGGTGTCCAGAAGAGAGTTGATTATAAAAGGACGTTACTTAAAGAAAACCCCTTCCCATTTCATGCTGTCAGCTCTCACTGAGAAGAAACCTTTTCATGTTTGGAGATTACATTTCTTTTCCTCCAGACGTAAAGAGTGCCCCCTTGTCCTCTGTGATGACCTCAGGGTGACTAGCTCTACACCTAGTTCACTATATGAACCACTGATGTATTTATACATATTGACCATATCCCCCCTTAATCTCCTCGTCTCATTGATTCCCCCAGTTGTACTACCCCTAGTATGTATGATGCATGCATATTCTTAGTCCCCAAGCGCATTACCTTACATTAAACCTCATTTACCACATAGTTGTCTAATTAAACAGTGCATTGATGTCGGCTTGGAAGTTGAAGACATCCTGTAAGGACGTTATTCCACTGCACAGCTTGGTGTCATCTGCAAAGACTGAAATGGTATTTTTAATCCCAGTCCCTATATTGTTTATAAATATATTAAAAAGTAAGGGTCCCAACACTGAACCTTGGGGTACATCACTGACAACCCTAGACCATTTAGTGTATGAATCATTAACCACTACTCGCTGAATATGATCTTTTAGCCGTTTTTCTATCCATTTACATATGGATTTTTCCAAGCCTGTAGCCTTTACCTTACACATTAGCCATGTGTGGGGAACTGTGTCAAATGCTTTTGCAAAATCCAAGTATACCACGTCCACAGTCACCCCTCTGTCCAAGGTTTTGCTCACCTCATAAAAAGAATCTGATTTGTTTGACAATTTCTGTCTTTCATAAATCCATGCTGTCTGTTGCTTAAAATATTTTTTCCAGCAAGAACTTATCTATGTGGTCTTTTATTAAAGTCCACAATATCCAGTGGTACTATGCCAGTCATTAAAGAGTCCCTAAAATTAGAAACAATGGCTTTGAAATGACAGAGCTCAATTCTTTAGAGACCTAAAATTATAAGTGGCAACTTTTTACCACTCTTTAAAGCCTAAGTTTAGTTCAAACTAAAAATTTTAAAATAGCACAAGGGCTATTATTTACCTTCAATGTGGCATGTCCCTAGTGCTACTATCTTCTGGTTAAGTAGAAATCTTTATCTTCTGATGTGACAGGTGTCACGATCGCGGCGTCAGACCCCAGACCTTGTCACCAAACTCGTGACCGAAGGGCTAACCGATCTACAACCGCGATGTGACATGCGTAACAATGCCACACCCAGCTTCACCCTGCACAACAATTTTCCAGCTAATGGGTACCAGTCGATGTGCCAACAGCCTGAATCGATTGTTACTTGGTCAGGTTAATTACGCAATTAACCGCTTCACACTGCCACCACCTCCTTTTTGTTCAGAGAAAGAGGAAACTCGCAATATTGCTATAACACTATAATAATTGAAGTAATTGTCTTCATAACCCGTTCATTGACACAGGCTGGTTATACAGAGAGTTAAACCAACAGTAGCGTCTCTTTAAAGGCAGGGATTCATAAATTGTAATTAAGAGCTATAGAAACAGTTCAACACTTTCAGAAAGAAAGATTTATTACTAAAAGGGTCAAACAGGTGCAATAAAAATATTTACAGAGAAGATGTAAGTAAGATATATATATATATATAAGTACATAGAAAACAGCACAGCACAGCAAAGAGATAACAGGGAGAAGTTAAAGGGTTAAGTTACTTGCCATTTAAGCCTTGGATGGAAGCAGATCACGTTTCAGAGTGAAAGGCACAGATCTCCCCAGGTGGTATATTGATGTTAAGAATGGGAGATGTCTTTAACTTAAACTTCCTTAGGCTTGCCAGCCTGTTTTAAAGTTTCCCAGAAGGGGGTGGTTCTGAAGTGAAAGACCAATCCCCTGTTTAGGGAGAGATCGTCAGGCAGAACCCTAAACTGGAACCAACATCTTTCTTAATTTATATTCTGGTCTATAACTTTCCATCCGCACAAGCGACAGTCCTCCCGTGGGTATATTATTATGCAGACAAGTCTGAGGATTATTTAGATATTAATTATGAAATTATATATTGCACGGTTCACAAGTTCTATGTTTTGGCTCCCCTGATGGTCTGAGATAAGCGAGTGACCCATCAAACTGTTCGCCTGCTCATTGGCCATCTGACGAGGTGTCCGTTTTTTATGTAAGTCTCTCATATTCCAAGATATGAGACATAGGGGAGAAATTGATTTGAGAAGTGTTCATCTAATTCTGTCACCTACGCTGAGCTAGGTTTATTAGCTCAGAGACCCTTCAACTCCTGGAAAGGCTCCTTATCTTGTTACGAGATGTGAAATTACACAGGTACTTTGGCCAGTGAGACTCCAGCTCTCTTGGGAAAACTGGCCCTATCTCTTCCTAGGTGAGAAAGGATACAGCTTTCACAGACAGCTTGGCACCAGCTAGAAATGCCTTGCCCGGCCAGTGACCCAAAAACAGTACACATATGCACACTGGCCAGATGTCTCCTCTCAGTGAGAGGGAGGGGTGGAAAGATGAAGGGAGAAAATGGAGATGCCTAACAAAATGGTTGAACCGCGTCCATCTCTGAGGCGCACATTTGCGACACCTCCCCCTCAGGTAGTTGCATGGAAGGGAACTACAATTTCTCTCCTGATGCAACTGACCTCTGCCCAGAGGTTCACCTTGGGTCAACCTGGTACCGCTGCACGGTGGGAGGACCAAGTTCCATCTAAAAGGGAATCTTTTCTCCCCGGCAACACTGCTGTGCCGACCAAGTGAGTGGTCGGCGGTGGCTATCCAAATACCATGGCAACTGCCCACTTGTTCACAAAACACTTCGGCTCAGGGGTGTTACCTGCTAGTATATTAATATGTAGCTTCTTGTTGAGGTAGAGAAGGAGATTTCCCTCTCCTATCTTCTTCCTGAGGCCCAGGACTACATCTGGCCTGAAGGTAGTGGCGCCTGTGTGCACCGGAACCGGACAGGCGAAGTCTGGAACTCGCCTCCCTGATGGGTCCACAGGTACCTTCATCCAAGATGAACAGTCCTCGTTACCTGCTAGCATCCAGGACACCAGTTCCTCCAGTTTCCTGTCTGCTAGGTCAGTCACAGGTCCAGCTGAGCCATGAGAGTTGTACCCAGGCATCTTACCGTAGCCAGCTGCACCCACGACTGATGTAAGCTGCTTTTTTGTCTGGGGTGCAGACCAGCCCACCACTGCCTCATCCTCCCCATGCCCAGACCTCCCCATGCCCAGACCTCTGGGGGTCTCTTCTTACCGGTGGTTCCCAAAACTGAACCACTGACATGCCCCTCTGACAGTTACCCTTCTCAACTGTCAGACTAGGCATGGGCAGTTGGTTCCTGACTAGTGACTGGGGCCCGAGTTGCTCTTCCCAGACAGGGCCAAACACCGCAAGGCCCCTAAAGTGGGCAACTGCACCCAGTTCCATTCCACATTGCAGGTCATTCCTGGCCCCTGGAGAGGTGGTTGGTGCGTTCTCAACCCCAACTAGCTTTCCCGTAAATTCAGGCAAGCCACATGGGGTGGTGAAGGCTGACTCGTCCCAAACCTCCTGGGTTGGAGATGGCGGCCCATACCCCCTGCTCAGGTCCATGATGGTTAAACAGCGGGCACCTTCCAGGTGCTCCATCACCTCATGGCCCCCGGGCATTGGGTAGGCCACCACCACAGGGCTGGCGCTCAATTGTCCAAGGTCCTCAGAAAGCCTGCTCATCTGATCCCGTTTGGGGATCGAGACTACCGGGGATGCCCAGACTTCAGCTGACCCCTGAATCCCTGACTGCACCATTCCCTCGTTCTCTTTGGCCCATTCAGCCTGCACCTCCTGGGAGAGGACGTTGGCGGAAGGCAGGAGGGAGGCAGACATTCTGCCATCTAACTCCTGAACCGCACGGTGAGCTATCCCCGGGTTCTCCTGAATCCAGACACCATCTATCAGAGGTATTGCCAGCAGCTTCGGGACCTGAGTGGAAAGGGGAGCGGATTGAGGCTGAGGGCCACAGCCCCCTCTCTGAGCTCCGGAGACCCCTCGCATTTCAAATCCAGGTGTGCTGTCACTGACTCAGACACATGTTTGTTTGCCTGTTGACACACCATGACAGGTCAGCTCAGATGACCTGCTTTCAGGTTTCCAGCCCCCTGTGGATAGACCATTAGTCCTGTCAGACCTGTGTTGACTCTTCCCAGCAGGGGAGTTCACACCTAGCCCCAGGCTTAAATCCCCATATGAATGGCTTTCCAGGGCTGCCTAACTCGTGGAACTACAAGCCCCAGCTAGCTGGCCTCTGTAGGTCCTTTGTGAATCGCTTTTCAGTGCTGCCTGATGCGTGGAACTACAAGTCCCAGCCGGCTGTTGTGTACCTTTCTTAGCAGGGCAACTCACAGCTAGCTGACCTCTGAAGCTCCTTTGTGAATCGCTTTTTAGTGCTGCCTGATGCGTGGAACTACAAGTCCCAGCCGGCTGTGGTGTACCTTTCTTAGCAGGGCAACTCCCAGCTAGCTGACCTCTGAAGTTCCTTTAGGAATCGCTTTTTAGGGCTGCCTGATACGTGGACCTACAAATCCCAGCTAGCTGCCCAGTCCCATGCAAGGCCAACGCCTGAGCACTTATCAAGGCATAAACTTTTGAGCCTGGGCAAGGGACAGGCCTATCCAGACCCTCCCTTTGCACAGTCCCCAGAGATTGTACCTCTGCCCCCTTCACAGCACTGTGGGTGACCCCCAACACTGAAAATGCATCATTTGTTTCATCATGAATATCATAATCATCGTTAGCACTCATTCTCATCAACATTACTGATATTACCATCAACGTTGCTGACATTATTATCCCCATTGTCATCATTACCATTATCAACAGTCACGTTTATAATATCAATGACACATGAGTTCGATACCTCCCCAGGCAAGGGGATTTCTTCTTGTTCTCCAGCTAATGGAGAATCCTGTAGCCCCACTCCATTCCCAGCCCCCTCCCTCTGTCCATCCACAGGTGGCCCAGACTTTACCCCAATATCTGCCCACAGTACCTTGACATGTCCAGAGAGTTCCAGGGGGCCTTTCCGGGTATTCTCGGCAGGGGCATAATAAGAAATCAGAGTGCCTAGATCAGCACCCAACAAAACAAGTGTGGGAATTTCCTCTGAGACCCCCACCTCCCGCATCCCCCTTCCCACACCCCAATCTAGGAATACCTTTGCACAGGGTATGCGTGAATGGGTCCCCCCAACTCCTGTGAGGGTAAGGAACTTTCCTGGGATGAGGTTCCCTGGCTCAATCAGCTCTGGCCGGATCAAAGTGACTTCTGCCCCGGTGTCCCGGAAAACAGTTACAGACCGGTTGCCCACGTTGACTTGCTGCAAGTTGGTGGGGGTTACCTGCATCTTCCTGCGGACAAACAGCACGGAAGAAGAGTTGCTGGCCAGATGATGTTGTCTGCTTCTGCTCAGGACACTGCATCCTGAGATGTCCGGCTTTCCCACAGGTGAAATATCTGCGGGTGTCAGGCAGGGATGGCTTAGCTCCAAGCGCTGCAGGTGTGGGCGGAGGAGAAGCTTGACTCACTGACGTAGGAGAGGTTGCTAGGGGTGATTTCCCCCCTTTCTAGCTGTTTGGAGGAGCCTTGCAAGGGTCAGACACCCACATTTGGACAAAGGTATCTACCAGATATGCTGCAGCTTTAGTATATGCCTGCTCTCTCTCCAAGACAAACTGTCTGATGTCTGCCGGGCAAATGTGCAAAAGTTGATCTCGTATTATGCAATCTTCCAAAGACTCGTAGGAGTCAGCTTTCAGTCCCTTAGTCCACTGTCGGAATGTGGTGCGTAAGCGATTTGCCACATCCGTGTAGGAGTCCCCAGGTCCCTTCTGCATGGACCTGAACCGCTTGCGGTACATTTCCGGGGTCATCTGGTACTTCCAGATGATGGCCTCTTTTAAAGCTTCATAGTCGTCATTCTGCCCCTCTGGCATTTCAACAAACGCGTCCACGGCCTTGCCTCGTAGCCCTGGTGTCAGTTACCGAGCCCATTGTGTTTGGGGCACATTGTACTGACGGCACGTTTTTTCAAAGGACAGTAAGTACATGTCAATGTCACTATCTTTTTCCATCACTGGAAACTTGGTGGCGCCCACGGCCAGAGTGGCGTCCCTGTGCTCTAGGGACCCGAGGTTCTGACCCGGTCGCTGCTGGAGCCTTGTCATCTCCAACTCATGCCGACGATCAGCTTCCCTCTGGTGTTCTGCAGCTTCTCTGTCAGCCTGGCGTTCCGCAGTTTCTCTGTCAGCTTGGCGTTCAATGAACCACAGGTATGCCTCAAGATCTGTCTTCATGAGGTGTTTCAGGGCTTCCTGCATCTGAGGAGAGTCTCTGCTGGTTACAGGAACTCCGGTGCTGGCCCACTCAGGCGGTGGTGTGACAATAACATTCGGTGATCTTCCAGTGTCAATCTCTGTATGCCCATCCTGCGAGGCCGTCTCTGAGCCACGGGAAATGTGGCTCAGAGACGGCCATGTGTCACGATTTTTGCGACCGACGTCCAATCCTCGTGAAGTACATTCTGCCTTCAAATCACCTTTGCTCATTTTCTCGTACTCTGCTACACCAGGCACGATTACAAGCAAAGATAGAATAGAAAGTAGGAAAAGGAAGGAGCTGTTGCTATATGTCTCTCTCTCTCTCTCTCTCTATATAAAAAATATGCACCGCTTGTTTCTAAGGACTGTTTCCACAAAGGTTAAAATCCTTCAGTGCAGAGCCAATTTTTAACACTGCACTGAAGATTTTAATGCAATTATCCCACGTACGCTGCCAACAATATGTCATGATCGCGGCGTCAGACCCCAGACCTTCTCAACAAACTCGTGACCGAAGGGCTAACCGATCTACAACCGCGATGTGACGTGCGTTACAATGCCACACCCAGCTGCACCCTGCACAACGATTTTCCAGCTAATGGGTACCGATCGATGTGCCAAGAGCCTGAATCGATTGTTACTGGTCAGGTTAATTACACAATTAACCCCTTCACACTGCCACCACCTCCTTTTTGTTCAGAGAAAGTGGAAACTCGCAATATCGCTATAACACTATAATAATTGAAATAATCATCCGCATAACCCGGTCATTGACACAGACCGGTTATACAGAGAGTTAAACCAACAGTAGCGTCTTTTTAAAGGCAGGGATTCATAAATTGCACTTAAGAGCTATAGAAACAGTTCAACACTTTCAGAAAGAAATATTTATTACTAAAAGGGTCAAACAGGTGCAATAAAAATATTTACAGAGAAGATGTAACTAAGATATATATATAAATACATAGAAAACAGCACAGCACAGCAAAGAGATAACAGGGAGAAGTTAAAGGGTTAAGTTACTTGCCATTTAAGCCTTGGATGGAAGCAGATCACGTTTCAGAGTGAAAGGCACAGGTCTCCCCAGGTGGTATATTGATGTTAAGAATGGGAGACATCTTTAACTTAAACTTCCTTAGGCTTGCCAGCCTGTTTTAAAGTTTCCCAGAAGGGGGTGGTTCTGAAGTGAAAGACCAATCCCCTGTTTAGGGAGGGATCATCAGGCGGAATCCTAAACTGGAACCAACATCTTTCTTAATTCATATTCTAGTCTAAAACTTTCCATCTGCACAAGCGACAGTCCTCCCGCAGGTATATTATGCAGACAAGTCTGAGGATTATTTAGATATGAATTATGAAATTATATATTGCACGGTTCACGAGTTCTATGTTTCGGCTCCCCTGATGGTCTGAGATAAGTGAGTGACCCGTCAAACTGTTCGCCTGCTCATTGGCCATCTGACGAGGTGTCCGGTTTTTATGTAAGTCTCTCATATTCCAAGATATGAGACATAGGGGAGAAATTGATTTGAGAAGTGTTCATCTAATTCTGTCACCTACGCTGAGCTAGGTTTATTAGCTCAGAGACCCTTCAACTCCTGGAAAGGCTCGTTATCTTGTTACGAGGTGTGAAATTACACAGGTACTTTGGCCAGTGAGACTCCAGCTGTCTTGGGAAAACTGGTCCTATCTCTTCCTAGGTGAGAAAGGATACAGCTTTCACAGACAGCTTGGCACCAGCTAGAAATGCCTTGCCCTGCCAGTGACCCATAAACAGTACACATACACACACTGGCCAGATGTCTCCTCTCAGTGAGAGGGAGGGGTGGAAAGATGAAGGGAGAAAATGGAGATGCCTAACAAAATGTTGAACCGCGTCCATCTCTGAGGCACACATTTGTGGCAACAGGCACTCAGCAAGAGTGTCCAGTTATACTAGCCCTCCCAGCTCCTCCATTCATAGAAGCCGTACTACAGCTCCTATGAATGAAACACAATATATGAATGGAGGGAGCGAATATTTCAATCATTTGCCTATCCTCCATTCAATGCGTGCTTTTAATTTTTTTGTTTTAACTAAACTTAGGCTATGTGCTATGTGAATAAAAACATGTACCAAATATGTAAAATGAATAAAATAGTGCTGTGCTGTTCAAATCATAAATCTGCAAAACATCAGTAGCCATGAGAAATCAAATACTGAAGAGCCTCTCACTCTTCAAAATAAGTGTGTACCAATCAACAGTAATATGAGAATCAAATAACTTAAATTCATATATAAATAAATCTCATATTCATATAAATAAATATAAATGTAATAAAATCTTAATAGCAATATTGCACCCCCCCTTACAGTGCTAAAAATGACTTGACTTTGTATGGAATTTATGTTTTTTCATTTGTTAACATGCAGCTTAATGTGAATTAAGCAAAGTGCAAATGCATACACATAATAAATAAATATTTAATAAGAAAATTAAATCTTTAGTAAACACCCGACTGAGCACTGCACCCCAACCAGTGGTGTTAATGAACACATAATAAAATATTGTGAACAAAAAAGTCCCAATTTGTATTCAGAAATGTGAGTTTCAAACAGTCATGCCCAAAATCTTCAGATCTTTTATAAATTCCCCAGTGACCTTCAGCTTTAAATCAATCACCACTTGTGCTCCTCCACCTTCCAGCATGCACACTCACCTTAATGGCTGACCTATAGATTAAATAGGTCACATGAGCTTTTATAGATGAGAATCTATATAGACAGGCGCGCATCTGCCTTGAGAAAAATTTTTCAGGGGGGCAGAATCACCCCAGGCAGGAAGCACCAGTGCCGTCACTGCAAAGCGCTGTGCTTGGGCAGGGGGGCGTGCTTGTGTGTTCAGGTAGGGAGGTGGGTTTGTGTTTGCTTGGGTGGGGGGGGCGGGCTTGTGTTTGCTTGGGTGGGGGGGCGGGCTCGTGTGTGCTCAGGCGGGGGGGAGGGCTCGTGTGTTCGGGCGGGTAGGTGGGCTCATGTGTGCTCGGACGGGGGGGTTGGCTCGTGTGTGCTGGGGGGGCAAAGACGGGTGAGGAGACAGAGAACTTGTCAGCTATGGGGCCACATGGATAGGAGAGGCGGCCGGGCGGCACATAGAGGACCATGCATGTCTCAGTTTCTCCATGTGCTGCCTGGCCATCCTCTCCTATCCATCTCCTGCATACGGTCGGTTCCTGTACGCTCCCCCATGGCGCACCCCCCTCTTCCCCAGCGCTGCGAGGGATCTGTCAGCATATGCCGTTCCCAGTGCTGATGGTCCCCCCTTCTTTCCCTCATTTCCCTCTTTCCTTCTTTCCCTCCCTCCTTCATTCTTTCCTTCCTCCCTTCCACCGGGCTTCAAGGAAAGGGTCTCGGGGCTTTGGGCTGCTCAGTCCAAAGTGCCCAGGCCTATTTTTTGTCCCAGTCCAGACCTGGCCATGCCCAATAAAGGGCACGATGTCTATGAAGATCTACAGGTTCTACTCCTTTTACTAGGAGGTGCAGTATGTGAGTCTTCTCTGAGGTGCTGGATGTTTAATTATATTGGTGAAATTACTTCATTGTATTTTATATTGTGAATTAGTGGACATGGTACCAGCACTGGGATGAGTCCTGTTAACTCTTTGAGTGGTTTCAAGGTCTAATGAGTTGTGCAGCACCCATCTAATGTGTGTAGGCAAACCAGTCATCCATAATGCTTGGTATAGACCAGGCCTCTCCAGCTGGTTCACAGTCTCTGACTGTCTCCTGTATCCTGTCCGCAGTCTCTGACCGTCTCCTGTATCCTGCCTGCAGTCTCTGACTGTCTCTTGTACTATGTCCACAGTCTCTGATCTCTCCTGCAGTATGTCCGCAGTCTCTGGTCATCTCCTGTACTGTGTCTGAAGTCTCTGGTCATCTCCTGTACTGTGTCCACAGTCTCTGACCATCTCCTGTACTATGTCTGCAGTCTCTGACTGTCTCCTGTACTATGTCCACAGTCTATGACTGTCTCCTGTACTATGTCCACAGTCTATGACTATCTCCTGTAGTATGTCAGCAGATCCCGATCATCTCCTGTATCCTGTCTGCAGTCTCTGACCTTCTCCTGTATAGTGTCTGCCGTCTCTGACCATCTTCTGTATCCTGTCCGCCGTCTCTGACCATCATCCTGTATCCTGTACACAATCTCTGACCATCTCCTGTATCCTGTCCACACTCTCTGCCCATCTCCTGTATCCTGTCCACAGTCTCTGTTCGTCTCCTGTATCCTATTTGCAGTCTCTGATTGTCTCCCGTATCCTGTCCACATTCTCTGACAAACTCCTGGAGGTGGAGCTTTGATAGGAAGAGGTCGAGCCTAAAGCAGAAGAGGAGGAGTTTACAGAAGAAGAGGTGTATCTTAAACAGGAAGGGAGGGGACACATTTAGATTTGGGGGGGGGGTGCAATTTTAGTCATGCCTAGGGCAGCACAAAACCAAAATACACCACTGTATATAGACCTTGGTATCTCCACATACAGTATGCCACTGTATGGACTCCTTGCAGTCTCTCTCCAAAGAACCAGTGCTCAAGGAGGAGCTGCTGCTAGTTACTGCTGTTTCGCAGATTTGTATTTGAGCAGCTTATCACTATTTTATTAATTTTATTCGATTGTTGTTGTGGGAACCCATTTGTATGTTTGCAGCATATGTTTCTTTTAGTGTGTGGCAGCTTATGAGGACTATCTCTCTTAGCTCTACTTTTATGTAACACATATAGACTAGTTTTTATCCTAATAAGGCTGCAAAAGAAAAAAAATACTTTAAATATTAACAATGTTATTGCCATAATGGAAATGTAACAATTGTCCATAAGGGGTATACTGTATATGCATGAGAGCTTAAATAGTTAAAAATATTTAACAATATAGCTGTGCCTAGAGTTGAACTTTAACATAAAAATATCTGATGCTAGGGACTTTTGCAATGTCAGCTTTTATGTTTTTCTAATACTGGCTTACTTTACTAATTTTTCTCCTATCATTGTTTTATGATTAAAACTATGGAATCCACAACAACACAGCGGTAATGTGGCACAATGGTATTGCATTTACATAACTAGGGTCTAGGTCTTTCAAAGGACACTATTTGCTTTGAGTTATATAATAGAGCAGTTATTCAAAAGAAAAAGGGTACTATGCACAGTTACATAAGAACAAATATGACCCGCGCAGGTGCTATTGTTTTTCAATGCAGTGCACATCATATGATTCAAACTCATTGCCACCTTGTTAGGTATAATATATTGAACTACAGATTTCTGGTGGATATAAATGAATATCAAATGCTGTATTATGATGAAGATTGTGTAGTAATGTCTTATTGATTTAAGTGTTCGTAGGAAAATGGCAAGGCATAAGGTGCTCTTTATATACAAAACATCTAGTAACAGATTGATTGATGTACTTCAAAGTAATGAATCAATCTTCATATCTTTCCAAATATTGAATTGGCCTTCATGATAAGAAACAGACCAAGAGTTTATTTATACAGTATCTCACCCAATATTTCTGTGAAGCAGATCTCACTTTTATCAAGGAAAAAGTTAATGTAAAAAAAAGGTCTTTTTTGTCTGCTAGTCAAGCAGTAGGTAAAAATATAGTAAATGTACCCCCTAATTCATGGGGTAGAACCTACCATAACAAAAGATACAAAATGTAGCATTATACTTTAAAAATAGCAAATATCCTGTATATTTATACTTTCTAAGGCCATATACAACCTAATTGAGTAAGTTAATTATTATGGAGTGATTGTGGGCTACCAATTAATACCTAATGACAGGGTTAACATCTATATCTTCTATAAAACATATTGTTCTATAAGGCTACCATTTCTGGTGAAACATGTCCATTTAAAAAGAGATCACGTTTTTTTTCTTTTTGGGGTATTACTGAAGAGAAAGGCAGCTATGCTTAAAAACACTGTTACAACTTTTGTTTTTAATATTTCATTATAATCTGAATCTTTTATAATAATAATCTATGGCAGTAAGGAATGCTTTTAAAGTTTCTCAAACAATAAGTGCGGTTTTAGTACATTCATCCTTTTTATGCCGTTCTTCCCCATTGCATAAAAGGCTGTATGCAGCAAGAAAATTAATAAACCTCCCAAGTAAAGCTATTACTTGACTGCATGTAGAGGGAGCTTTTTGTAGTGTGACTTCAGCAGACTAATAGCAATGAGCTCACATTAAACTTGGAATGAACAAGTGAGCAACATGTATTGGGCTCTCCTTCTTGATACAGGTGAGTCACACTTTTTTTTATGCTATCTGTTTAGTTTTGTGTTTGTTCTGACATTCACTTTCTCTGTTTAGTATCCTACATGTTAATAATGGTAGTTCTGTAATACAAATTAATATGCTTTTCCATGTGACCTGCACTGCCACTGTAAATAAAGTAATTATCTGTATAATGTGATCCGTTTCTGTTTAACACATTAAACTCAGAATGAGCAAGTGAGCAACATGTGTTTGTGCTCTCCTCTTGGATACAGATACTGCAGATTTCATCTTTGTCATAATTCGCACTCAGATCACCGATAATCGTGTAAGATAGAAAACCCCTGTGCCTTTTCGATCTCCACTATGAGACTTGTGCAGCATCATACAGCCTCTATCCAAAATGTGCAGAAATCTTTACAGTGCCCTTCACTTTAATGAAAAGGAAGGCCTTGGGGGAACAGGGTGTTACATGTGACTGAATGCAAACTTACATAAATGAGTTCGGATTTTATGACTAAAGTATATGCCAACGCAATCAATAACATTTTGTATACATGGTAATGTCCACCGGACTCAGCGGAACACAGATCACTGTACGGGACCTCTGTGTGAGGATCCCGATTCATGTGATCACTGATTGGCCAAGGAATCTTCTTGGCGTGTTACAGGGCCGGATGTAGCCTGTCTGATGTGGGGGTGCAGTAAATAATTGCGGGGGACAGAGGATGCATGGTCAGCAAGACAGTGTATAGAAGTCAGTAGGGCAGTGTACAGGGGGTCTTCAGAGCAGAGGATAGGGTCAGCAGTTTGTAGGGCAGTGTGCAGAGGCCATTAGTTTGTAGGACCGTGTACAGTGTGTTATCAGAGCAGTGTACAGTGTGTTATCAGGGCAGTGTACTGGAGGCAGCAGGGCACAGGTAGAGGGGTCAGCAGGGGAGTGTACAAGAGTTGGTAGTGCAGTGTACAAAGGGTCAGCAAGACAGAGGATAGGGGTCAGTAGGGCAGAGGACAGGGGTCAACAGAGCAGATGACAGGGGTCAACTGGGTGAACAGCAGGGGTTATCAGAGCAGAAGACATGGGTCAGAGGGACAGAGGACAGGGGGTCAGCAGGACAGTGTATAAGAGTCAGCAGGGTGGAGGACAGCAGTCAGCAGAGCGGAGGACTGGGGTCAGCAGGGCAGGGGACAGGGGTCAGCAAGGTAGGGTACAGCAGGGGGTCAGGGTACAGGGGGTCAAATCCCCCAAATCCCCCTCTTATCCAAAATCCCCCACCCCCTCCTAAAAAAAATATCCCCTCCTTGCAAATATCCCCACCCATTCCTCCTCCTAGTACAACCATGCCCCCCCCCCACCACACTCAAATTACCCTTCCCAGCACAACTAGCCCCCAATCCCTTCTCCTCTACAAACCTCTCATCCCAAGCAAAAATGATTGTTAGCACCCCCCCCCCCCATTGTCTTCTCAGTACAAGTTCGTCCACCTGTAAGTTCCACCCCAGCCCCCCTCCACCTCCTGAAACTGCTACAAAGCCCCAAGGAGGTGCCAGCTGTGCTGTGCTCTGCCACTTCTGTCATAACAGCAGTCCTCCATACTTCAGATGACGCAGGATTTCTAGATTACACTGTACACATACAGTGTGATTACCCCCCATGTCCTCCAAGTAAGTGCTCCTCATTTCCCAGTAGCAGGAAATTTGGATAGGGGGTGCTGTTTGGGAAAGAGCTGTTATGACAGGAGAGAGAGAGTACAGCACCTCTTCATGGCTCTCTCCTCTCTGACACTGTCATTTCTGTCCAGAGTTTTTCAATTTTTTCATTGTACCAGGCTGCCTTCTCTTGGCCCTGCATACAGGGAAGGGAGAAGAAGCACAGCAACTAGGCACAATGCTCATGGGGGGGGTTGACTTGGGGGGCACAACTTAAAACTGAGGAAGGAGGACAGCCCACCCCAGCACCACCCTAGATGTGGTCATGGTGTGTTAGCTATTGGTACCTGATTTTTCTTGTAAGACCCCTATACACAAATGGGTTTTTATAACACATGAAACACACAGCTATTCCATCACTGTATAAGACTTTCCCTTGATATGAAAAAATGACACAGTACAGCAGACATCAGTTATCTTCATTTCCACATGTAAATGAAGCAGCAAGGCTGGAGATGCTTATAATTGCCATGGCTCTCATGAGATTTTTCCCCCCAAGTTTGGCTGCTTTAAAATGAAATGTGATGAATTAAACTGATTGATGAATAAATGCCGATATAAGGATGTCCTATGAGAGAGTTTTAATTGAGAGCACGGAAATATGATGGATCCCCTGAAGACGTTACTAGGCGAATCGA
This sequence comes from Staurois parvus, assembly GCF_062004578.1. Classification (NCBI taxonomy): domain Eukaryota; kingdom Metazoa; phylum Chordata; class Amphibia; order Anura; family Ranidae; genus Staurois; species Staurois parvus. Next base: position 1,858,358 of record NW_028317813.1, read on the forward strand.
AGAAGGTTATGGAAATGAGTTCGATAGGATACATTCTACCAAATTATCTTTATGATTTCTCATTTAAATAGTATCCTAATAACACACAGACTAAGCCAGTGGGTATGAGGATTTTAAAATGAACACACTTAAAGGATTATAATGCTTTGCAGGTAGCTTGATATTTTCTCCATGACTGTGTTCTTCCATGCATCAGTAACCCCTTTAATTCTCAGTGGCAATCACAGCTGATGTGTTTGTTGGCATCAGCAGAACTGCCTTCATTTATCAAAGTGCAGGTTACGTTAAGGGCAACCTCTTGAAGGCAAAATGTAATCTGGTATTTTCCAAAGAGCGTAGTCACCATTCTAAATGATAAAAGGTGAATTTCCTGAAATGTTTATGTTGTTTACTTCATGTCTGGTATTTTGTGAAGAATGTCTTGTTGTCCTACAACTGTAAAGAATCAAAGATAAATGTCCTGAACTGTTTATCTTGTTTGCAAAATTTTCAAGAACATAATCTCAGACCTAAAATGATTTATAAGGTGCTGTCCAGGTTTATCAAAATGTCCAAGCTCAGAAATCTTTTCTATAGCAACACAAATGTTTTTTCCAACCCCAATGTTATATTGCTGGTAAGATTTGTTCTGCAGGGAGGCTGTATTTGAATCCTTCCATTACTGCATAGCGGCACACTTGTCAGCATAAGTAGATCAAAGTGGATGTGAATTAGTAAAATTCACATTTAGTATAATTGGCATAATTCCTATATATTAAAATGGAAGCACTAAAGAAGGAAAGTATATAGTGCAATCAGTTTTTAAAGTATATTTCTATATTCATATATATTTCAGTTTATTGAAGTGAACGTCAAGCCAATACCATTTTCTTTACTTTTGCATACAGCGGAAAAGGTTAGAGCCATTTAATACTGTTACCCAAAGCTCTAATTTTTTTTTCTAGTTTTGGATAGAGTGGGGAAGGATTCCTACTCCAGTTTGGTTTTTACTACTATCTGGAGTTCTGTTAGGCCTCATACACATGGGCATACTTATCTGTATACCTGTGCAAAGTGTCGTTGTTGCCTGCAAGGGATGTTCAGGTGTTCCATGCATCCACATGCAGGCTGTCCCATTAATGTCTATAAGGACACAGCTCCTGTACAGACATACAGTGGGGAATATAATTATTTGATGCCCTGCAAATTTTATAAGTTTACCCACTTACAAAGAAATGAAGGGTCTATAATTTTAATTTTTATCATAGGTGTATTTTAAATGATAGAGACAGAATATCAACCAAAAAACATAAAAAACACATGATATAAATGTTATAATATAAGTTGTAGTTCAGTGAGTAAAATAAGTATTTGATCTCTTACCAACCATTAATAATTCTGGCTCCCACGGACTGGCTCATGTGGTACACAGATTAGTCCTGTCAATTTAAGAAGGTAATGATAACTCCTAATGACAACTCGTTATGTGTATAAAAGACACCTGTCCAAAGAATCTCTTTCTTAGGCACCACCATGGGCAAGACCAAAAAGCTGTCAAAGGATGTCAGGGACAAGATTGTAGACCTGCACAAGGCTGGAGTGGGCTACAAGACTATCAGCAAGAAGCTTGGTGAGAAGGAGACAAGTATTGGAGTGGTTATTCGCAAATGGAAGAAATACAAAATAATAATCAATCGCCCTCAGTTTGGAGCTCCATGCAAGATTTTGCCTCATGAGGTAAGGATGATCATGAGAAAAGTGAGGGATCAGTCCAGAACTACACAGGAGGAGCTTGTGAATGATCTCAAGGCAGTTAGGACCACAGTCACCAAACCATTGGTAACATAATATGTTGCCATGGATTAAAATCCTGTAGCGCCCACAAGGTCCTCCTCCTCAAGAAGGCACATGTACAAGCCTGCCTGAAGTTTGCCAATAAACATCTAAATTATTCAGAGAAGGATTGGGAGAAGTCCTGTGGTCAGATGAGACCAAAACTGAGCTCTTTGGCATTAACTAGACTCACTGGGGTTTATTTACTAAAGCTGGAGAGTCCAAAATCATACTCCCTTCTGCATAGAAACCAATCAGCTTCCAGGTTTCATTGCCATAGCTTCATTGAACAAGCTGAGGTTAGAAGCTGATTGGTTTCTATGCAGAAGGGAGTCTGATTTTGGACTCTCCAGCTTTAGTAAATAAACCCCACTGTGTTTGGAGGAAGAAAAATACTGACTATGACCCTAAGAACACCATCCCTACAGTCAAGCACGGAGGTGGAAACATTATGCTTTGGGGCTGTTTCTCTGCTAAAGGTACAGGCCGACTTTGCCGCATTGAAGGGCCAATGGATATAATATTTTATTTTATTATATTTAGTATAGTCAAAGCTAAAAAATATAAAAGTTAAAGATTTTTTTAAAGTTGCACATATTATTTCAACTAGCCTTTTCCAGCTAACAGGAGTCACTCCAGAATCATTTTCATATGTTTCCAGACTATCTTTATCTACTTTGCTTATAGCACTCAATAGCGCAAGCTATAATCAACACACACCTGACAAAGTCAGAATATTTGTTTATCCCCTCCCCCATATTTTGTTCAGCCAAATCTTTAGAAACTTTTTATTTGTGATAGAAAGTAGACCACCTCTGCGGTGTTTTTTTACAAATATTATAATACTCAATGAAACTAGCAATATTGTTACAGTTTTATAGAGATAGTTTAAACATCAATTTCAAAATAAGTGGAAAAGAAGTAATATAAAACTGACCCACAAGCATTTTCATTACCATTAACTATTTATGCAAAAACAAAGACAAAAAAGACCATGGTAATTAAATTCTCTTACATACAGTAGCAAGGAATTCCTGAGAGATATTTTTAATATAGTGTAACACCATCCCAGGTTATGTGTGTAGTCCTAAAGTATATGCCAAGTCAAAACTTTTTTTTGTAATTAAGCTGTTTAAGGATTAGACAGCAATTTTGCAAGACAGAAGATAGAAACAAAAATCTCACAGGTACTCTAGATTTCCTCTATTCTACTATAACATGTTCAAACCCAAAGAAAGCTGTTTAGAAAAGGTAAAAATATCCTTACCTTATACCTAGCCTCTGCCCATTACACCTAAGCAAGGGTAATAGCATGATACTTCTGGTAAGGATTTGGGAAAGCTTAGGATCTGAAACCTTGTGGGAAGACACTCCTCTGTGCAGGAGCATCTTATTTTGAGATTTGTATTACTGTACAGAAGCTGAGTGTAGGGTAAGTATGCTTTTTTTAAACTTTTCTCCAGAGAAGGGGGGGGGGGATTTGTCTGAAGAGCGTAAGACAGTAAGTAGCTTGGTGATTATCCACTTGAGCTCCAGAAGGTTTTACTCCCTTAGTGATCTGATAATTTTTGCTATTTAGCATTGCATTCCATTAACTGGCAATTGCTCGCTCATGCAACACTGTACCCAAATTAAATTTATATCTTTTTTTTACACAAATAGAGCTTTCGTTTGGTGGTAATTAATCATCACTGGGTTTTTATTTTTTGGTATAGAAACAAAAAAGTACAGAAAATCTTAATATTACTTTCTGCTATTAAACATATCCAATCAAATCAAATCAAATCTGTTCATAAATATAGGCCAAATGTATTCTACTACGTCTTTGGTAAAAAAAAAAAAAATCCCAATTAGTGTATATTGATTGCTCTGTGTGATTGTTATAGCATCTACAAACTATGGTATATTTTGTTTTTAATATATGGTGGTGATCAGCGACTTAAAGTGGGACTGTGATAGGGCAGTGGGCAATCTGACACTAACTGACACTAGGTGGAAACTGACTGACACTGAACTCACCTGTGACACTAATACAGTGGTCATTGATAATACCATACACTATTACTGTAAAATGGCCCTGGCCGGGAAGGGGTTAACATCTAGGGGAACCAAAGAGATTGTTCCTTCTGTACAGAACCCTGTGTTGATTTGCAACACAGGGCTCTGGGCTGTGTCTAGTCACGGCGGTGGTGCACGCGCCCTGAACCCAGAAACAGTGAGCGATGTACAGATACACAGCTGTGCCTATAGGAGCTTCCCATCCTCAGTATAATGTGGACAGGCGGTCCTGAAGTGGTTAAATCAAGAAGCAATCAGGGCTGTGGATAAAGGACTACCACCAGTCCTACTGTACGGGGCCCAGGCCAGCAGGGGGGGCCAGGCAGCTGGGTGACTTAAATGTGGGCAGGGAGGATGATCGGCACAGCGGGGGGGCAATTACTGGAACTGATCCCCTGTACGCCCCTCTCTGCAGCAGCTGAAAGCTGGCTTCTTCTCCTCTCCCTCCCGCTGGCATTCAGCTACTGCAGAGAGAGGAATACAGGGGAGCGGTTCGAGTAATTGCCCCCCTCTACCCAACACCCTTCCTGTGCACCATATGTTTTCCCCTGCTGCCAAGGCCCCTCTGTGTGCCCCCACCCCTTAGTGCTGTTGGCTCCCCTCCTCTTCTTCCCACTGGCAGCTGCAAGCACACAATAGGATCCTTCAGGATGAAGAGTGGAGGAAGGGTCCGGTAAATATGCCACATTTACTAGTCTCTTTCTTCCTTGAATGAACACAATGAGGTTGATTTAGCCGTGTATGGTAGCCAATTAGCTTCTAACTTCTTCAAATAGATTTTGACAAAAAAGAATGGAAGCTGATTGGTTTCTATGTATAACTGCACCAAATTTTACACTCTCCAGTTAAAGTAAACCAATCCCAATGAGTGATCGTTACAAATCCCTCACTGTGTTCATTCATAAATGAAGCATAGTAAACTGTTTTTTTTGGGGGGGGGGCTGTCAGGTTGGCTGTATAGGGTCCCGTAGTTTGGAACAGCAGCCCTGATGCAATGATCATGTAACCTCATATGCCTACAGTGCCTAATGATAAATCCGGCCCTGTCTCTTGCAGATGTAACTGTAACAGGGATGAGACAACCCATTTACACCGACTGCTTATAAAGTGTGATCTGAAGTTTGGCTTTAATTTGTTAGTGTATCTAAAACTGCTAGTACATCTAACACTCTCCTCCCCTCCGAACTGACAATGCTGCTGTCCAAAGGTATCGCTTTGCTCATTTATCCAGAGTGGGGGGCACTCTAATACAGGAGGTGTGTTAATGACCAGATCACAAGGTGAAAACAGAGGGATAAAAGCCTAAAAAAGAAAACTAAGGAAGCCAACACATCTAATGATTGGTAAGCTGCAATATATTTTTGGTTCTGGGCTTACGTTACTGATCTTACACAATTTGCATTATTATTATTTTACACAGCACTTTACATGCTGTACATTCACATTAGTCCCTGTCCTCAAGGCTGTCACACTAAAGCTGAACATAGATGATTCATAGAGGAAGTTAGCCATGGCTACAGTGCGGTATGTGGACTGTTACCCTCAGTTTTTCACCCCAAAAGATTCACAGAAGGGGTTCCCTGCCTTACTGAAGGATTTAGCATCCTGGGTCAGGGATCATGTTACACAAGAGGCAGAACATGTGCTGTCAACCACTGGAGGTGCACATAGGAGTTTATTCCCTTTACACTGGTGATAAGTTCCATGAGGACATAAGAGGGAATGAGCTGCGGTGTGGGTGTCAACCAGGTTTGCCAACCCCCTGAAATGAAAATCACTGACAGGAGTCTCAAAATTTGCACACAGAACCAATTTTTTACTGGCAAATATCATGAGATTTATTGACAGAGCCACATTTTTTACTGACACTTCAAAAAAGTACATCAAATGGCATTTGTAAGTGCAAAACTGCAAATATCAACACTTCATATCTTTGTACTGGTTCTGTGGGCAGAAGTAGGCAAGGTACTATCACATGTACTGTATGCTGTTGTGTTGGTGCCAGAAAAATGGATTTTACAAACAAGAATACGTGCAACAACAGCATGCACATTACAAAATCTGGTCAAGTGGTGAAGCTACTGCAACATCATGATTTCCAAATATGCGCCATGCGTATGACTACTTATTATGCTATATTTGTCTTATTTATTTTATACATTTAAAAAGGGTTTGTGAACTACTGACTTTTATGTGTTGGTTTAGAGTGAGACTGGGATCCAGGACTTTTTCTTAGCTGGAATCTGGTGGAACTCTGTTTTGCCACCTCCGGCTCTAGCCTTCTACTCCTCACTCAACACTTTCAATTTTAAACACAGAAACCTATTTTCTGTGTTTAGAAGTGACAGATTACCTCTCTCAGTGGCTCTCACAGACCACTTCCCATCCTGCACTCCAGGCAGGGGCAAGGGAGATGCAGGTGCTCCATTTGCAGTACGATCATGGGTGGGAAGGGGTGTACCACAGTAGGGGGCACCCTCTGCGATCCCCATTTGTTGTTTGGAGTAAAGAGCTGTGGAAGAGAGCTGAACTCTGCACCCTGTGTGCAGCACACGCTTGACCTCTGTATGTAGGGCACTCCAAAATTCTGCCCTATGTACATAGAGCACTCCTGAACTCTGCAATCTGTACATAGGGCACGCCTTAACTATGCACTCTGTACACAGGGCACTAATGAGCTCTGTAGTCTACACATAACACACTCCTGAACTGTACACTCCATGTGCAGCGCACTGCTGAACTCTGCACTCTGAACACAGCACATTCCAGAACTTTGCATTTTGTATGTACACTCCTGAACTCTGCGCTCTGTGCATAACGCACTCCTGAACTCTGCACTCTGTAAGTACAGCACTCCTGAACTCTGTGCTCTGTATGTTGGGCACTCCTGAACTCTGCACATAATGCACTCTGTAAGTACAGCACTCCTGAACTCTGCGTTCTGTACATAGAGCACTCCTGAACTCTGCATTCTGTATGTAATGCACTCCTAAACTCTACACTTTGTACGCAGCACACTCCTTAACTCTGAACTGTATGTAGCACACTCATGAACTCTACACTCTGTATGTAGGGCACTCCTGAACGTTACACTCTGTACATAACGGACTCCTGAACTCTGAGCTCTGTAATTACAGCACTCCTGAACTCTGCACTTTGTACACTCTTCACTCATGAACTCTGCACCCTGTGTACAGTGCACTCCTGAATCCTGCACTGTGTAGTGGCACATTCCTGAACCCTGCTCTCTATACATTGCACACTCTAGAACCCTTCAGTACAGTCACTCCAGAACTCTGCTCTCTGAACATAGCATGTTCCTAGTACTACTCTGGGGGAAGGGGGGGGGGGCCAAGTTGAGTTCCTGCACCTATTCTCAGAGAGGAAAAGGACTTATCTAGATATTCTTATATATGTTGGATGTGCAGTTTCCTGAAGCTTTTGTGTCTGCTGTGTGCTGATGACTGTCTCAAATGGAAAGTACAAAACAGCACCATATAGAACAAAACATAACCTGGATAGGCCACATTTTCTGAAAATGAAGAATTCAGTAGCATTCTAATGGAAAAACAAAAATAATCTGGATTTGGAACCTGTGGATACTAGAAGAGTTTCATGGGCAGAGAATCCTTCCTTCCTCTTCTTTAGTCTCTTTCTCTTTTCTTTTGCTTAGTACTTATGGTGTCCGTTTATGAACCAGCAGTAAATGATCGCTGCTCAGTTCTCCGGCATTCTCGGAGAACACAGTTCTCCTGCGAATGCCTTTTATGAAGCGGTGTAGATCAGTTCTCCGAACGAAGGCAGAACGGTCTGCAAACTCTGGAAAACAGCTGATTTTACTATAATCTCGTGAGATTACAGTAAAAGATCAGTTTACTAAACAGAGGTAAATTATCACTGCTTAGTTTGCAGTCCCTCCGATTCTCCAGCTCTGGGCTGGAAAATCTGGAGGGAGAACACAGATCTCCAGTGAAGAGCTGAACATGTTCTCTGCTGATCTCCCGAGTGTCATAAACTGTGAATGACCAGAGAATAGCTGCGATCCTCTGAATCGCAGCTATTCTCTGTGTCATAAACTGACACCTATGTTGTTAATTACTTAGATGTTTATATTAGATATATTTACTGGGACATCTCCACTGTGTTGCTAGGCTTGGAATTGTGTGCTTATATTCAAAGCTTGATTTTAAAAGGTAATTACTAGAGATGAGCGAATCGAACATGACGAAGTGGAATTCGTTCCGAAGATTTGGAAAAATTCTATTCGCGACGAATCCGAAGATTAGCAAACTTCGGATGCACGAATCGAATTTTCCCAAAAATGGCGGCGACATGTGTGGCCACGGAGAAAATGGACAGAGAAGATGGGGCGGGGATCTCTGGGAAGGCGCGCAGACAAGGCGCGCTGACCCATAATGCATTCATGACATGTGATCGCATTAGCCAATCAGCAGCCAGCCAGCACTATAAATCGCGGCCATCTTAGAATTCTCCATTAGCCTCCGGTCATTCAAGAGAGACAGACCTGTCTGTATTAAGGGACAGAGTTAGGGCCACAGAGACTTTAGGGCCACAGAATCGTTACTCAGGGACACAGAATCGTTACTCAGGGACACAGAATCGTTACTCAGGGACACAGAATCGTTACTTAGGGCCACAGCTATCAAAGAATCGAAAATTTAAAGTGACATACACCCTTTTTTTTTTTGGTGGCTGTCGTGCACAGTTGGTGCTGCAGTTTGCCGATTGTGCAAAATAAACTGACTTTCTGCTTCACAACCACTATTGTACGTTCAAAGAGTTAAATCCATATACACGCCGGGTGGCGGTAATATTTTTTGGGTGATTAGTGCATTCCAGTGACATAAACGTACAGTTTCCAGCCAACGGCAAGCTGCAATTGACCGATTGTGCTAAATAAACTGACTTTCTGCTTCACAACCACTATTGTACGTTCAAAGAGTTAGATCCATTTACACGCCGGGTGGCGGTAATATTTTTTGGGTGATTAGTGCATTCCAGTGACATAAACGTACAGTTTCCAGCCAACGGCAAGCTGCAATTGACCGATTGTGCTAAATAAACTGACTTTCTGCTTCACAACCACTATTGTACGTTCAAAGAGTTAAATCCATTTACACGCCGGCTGGCGGTAATATTTTTTGGGTGATTAGTGCATTCCAGTGACATAAACGTACAGTTTCCAGCCAACGGCAAGCTGCAATTGACCGATTGTGCTAAATAAACTGACTTTATGCTTCACAACCACTATTGTACGTTCAAAGAGTTAGATCCATTTACACGCCGGCTGGCGGTAATATTTTTTGGGTGATTAGTGCATTCCAGTGACAGAAACGTACAGTTTCCAGCCAACGGCAAGCTGCAATTGACCGATTGTGCTAAATAAACTGACTTTCTGCTTCACAACCACTATTGTACGTTCAAAGAGTTAAATCCATTTACACGCCGGCTGGCGGTAATATTTTTTGGGTGATTAGTGCATTCCAGTGACATAAACGTACAGTTTCCAGCCAACGGCAAGCTGCAATTGACCGATTGTGCTAAATAAACTGACTTTCTGCTTCACAACCACTATTGTACGTTCAAAGAGTTAGATCCATTTACACGCCGGGTGGCGGTAATATTTTTTGGGTGATTAGTGCATTCCAGTGACATAAACGTACAGTTTCCAGCCAACGGCAAGCTGCAATTGACCGATTGTGTACAATAAACTGACTTTCTGCTTCACAACCACTATTGTACGTTCAAAGAGTTAAATCCATTTACACGCCGGCTGGCGGTAATATTTTTTGGGTGATTAGTGCATTCCAGTGACAGAAACGTACAGTTTCCAGCCAACGGCAAGCTGCAATTGACCGATTGTGCTAAATAAACTGACTTTCTGCTTCACAACCACTATTGTACGTTCAAAGAGTTAAATCCATTTACACGCCGGCTGGCGGTAATATTTTTTGGGTGATTAGTGCATTCCAGTGACCTAAACATACAATTTCCAGCCAACGGCAAGCTGCAATTGACCGATTGTGCTAAATAAACTGACTTTCTGCTTCACAACCACTATTGTACGTTCAAAGAGTTAAATCCATATACACGCCGGGTGGCGGTAATATTTTTTGGGTGATTAGTGCATTCCAGTGACAGAAACGTACAGTTTCCAGCCAACGGCAAGCTGCAATTGACCGATTGTGCTAAATAAACTGACTTTCTGCTTCACAACCACTATTGTACGTTCAAAGAGTTAGATCCATTTACACGCCGGGTGGCGGTAATATTTTTTGGGTGATTAGTGCATTCCAGTGACATAAACGTACAGTTTCCAGCCAACGGCAAGCTGCAATTGACCGATTGTGCTAAATAAACTGACTTTCTGCTTCACAACCACTATTGTACGTTCAAAGAGTTAAATCCATATACACGCCGGGTGGCGGTAATATTTTTTGGGTGATTAGTGCATTCCAGTGACAGAAACGTACAGTTTCCAGCCAACGGCAAGCTGCAATTGACCGATTGTGTACAATAAACTGACTTTCTGCTTCACAACCACTATTGTACGTTCAAAGAGTTAAATCCATTTACACGCTGGCTGGCGGTAATATTTTTTGGTGATTAGTGCATTCCAGTGACATAAACGTACAGTTTACAGCCAACGGCAAGCTGCAATTGACCGATTGTGTACAATAAACTGACTTTCTGCTTCACAACCACTATTGTACGTTCAAAGAGTTAAATCCATTTACACGCCGGCTGGCGGTAATATTTTTTGGGTGATTAGTGCATTCCAGTGACATAAACGTACAGTTTCCAGCCAACGGCAAGCTGCAATTGACCGATTGTGCTAAATAAACTGACTTTCTGCTTCACAACCACTATTGTACGTTCAAAGAGTTAAATCCATTTACACGCCGGCTGGCGGTAATATTTTTTGGGTGATTAGTGCATTCCAGTGACAGAAACGTACAGTTTCCAGCCAACGGCAAGCTGCAATTGACCGATTGTGTACAATAAACTGACTTTCTGCTTCACAACCACTATTGTACGTTCAAAGAGTTAAATCCATATACACGCCGGCTGGCGGTAATATTTTTTGGGTGATTAGTGCATTCCAGTGACATAAACGTACAGTTTCCAGCCAACGGCAAGCTGCAATTGACCGATTGTGCTAAATAAACTGACTTTATGCTTCACAACCACTATTGTACGTTCAAAGAGTTAAATCCATATACACGCCGGGTGGCGGTAATATTTTTTGGGTGATTAGTGCATTCCAGTGACATAAACGTACAGTTTCCAGCCAACGGCAAGCTGCAATTGACCGATTGTGCTAAATAAACTGACTTTCTGCTTCACAACCACTATTGTACGTTCAAAGAGTTAGATCCATTTACACGCCGGGTGGCGGTAATATTTTTTGGATGATTAGTGCATTCCAGTGACATAAACGTACAGTTTCCAGCCAACGGCAAGCTGCAATTGACCGATTGTGCTAAATAAACTGACTTTATGCTTCACAACCACTATTGTACGTTCAAAGAGTTAAATCCATATACACGCCGGGTGGCGGTAATATTTTTTGGGTGATTAGTGCATTCCAGTGACATAAACGTACAGTTTCCAGCCAACGGCAAGCTGCAATTGACCGATTGTGTACAATAAACTGACTTTCTGCTTCACAACCACTATTGTACGTTCAAAGAGTTAAATCCATTTACATGCCGGCTGGCGGTAATATTTTTTGGGTGATTAGTGCATTCCAGTGACCTAAACGTACAGTTTCCAGCCAACGGCAAGCTGCAATTGACCGATTGTGCTAAATAAACTGACTTTCTGCTTCACAACCACTATTGTACGTTCAAAGAGTTAAATCCATATACACGCCGGGTGGCGGTAATATTTTTTGGGTGATTAGTGCATTCCAGTGACATAAACGTACAGTTTACAGCCAACGGCAAGCTGCAATTGACCGATTGTGCTAAATAAACTGACTTTCTGCTTCACAACCACTATTGTACGTTCAAAGAGTTAAATCCGTTTTTATTTTTGGGGTGCTTATTGAATTAAAGAGTATGTCAGACAACACGCAGAGGAGTGGCAGAGGAGGCAATGTTTCAGGAGCGAGCAGACGTGGCAGCAGAGGAAGGGGTCGAGGCAGCACTAGTCGCAGCCAGAGGCCAGTGCTCCCGGTGTCATCCAGCGGTCGTGTCTCCACCGACAACCCTGCCGTCATCGATTGGTTGACTCGGTCGTCTTCCTCTTCCCAGGTCACCTCTGACACCTACAGCCAACGGTCGGTGGGTACGTCAGACACAACCGTTCGTTGGCATGGCCTGGGAGCAAGCCCACTGAAATCACGTGTCCTCGACCTGCCCCTGTCCTTTGGTGTTCCCTCACCAAGCGAAGTATCGCATGCTGTGGGCTCAGCCCCACTGTACAGTGAGGAAGAGCTAACAGAGGGCGGTCAGGAACGGGGGGAGACATCCGCCTCTTCAGCAGCCAGGCGAAGAAGTACTGGCGAGGAGAGTGGCTCGGTAGCCGGTCTAGAGACACGTCTGTCTCCTGACCCACACGCAGCCGAGGGAGCTAGTAGTGAGGCGGAGACCCTAATTGATGATGATGAGGCTGATCGCACTTGGCAGCCTCGTCGTCATCAGGCTATTGCTTCCGCATCATCAGGAGAAGAGGGTGCCAGCTTGCCAGCGAGCAAAACAGTCGGTGGGTTGCCCAGGAGGCAGCAGGGTCGCAGCAGTGTCAGTGGAGCCAAACGGCCATGGCGTAGTGCACCAGCTCCACTGCAGCCTACCACCACGGCCAATAGTGGTGCCGGTGTGCACGGAGGAAGTAGCAGTCAGTCAGTGAGGAGTAGCGGGGGCAAAGTTTCCTACTCGGCGGTGTGGCAATTTTTCGTCAAGCCGCCCGAGGAAGTAAACGTAGCCGTATGTCGACTATGTGGCCAGAAAGTCAAGCGTGGCCAGGGGGCCAATGTTGGGACTACAGCGTTGCGTCAGCATATGCAGCGTCGCCATTCGGTGGCCTGGGAAAACCGTGATAAAGATACGGCGGTTCTGCCTGCCCCAGCCCCCGCTCCATCACCCGCTCCGTTACTTGCTCCGTCACCCGACGTCAATCGCCCTCTATCAGCCAGTCAAGGCTCCCACACCTCTGCTGAGGGGAGTTGTCGCTCGTTGGCATCTTCCGCTCGTTCAGATGCTCCTTCTCCTGCTACTCCTCTTCACGGATTTCGTCAGCAGTCTTTCTTGGAATCCGTTTCCAAGAGACAACAGTTTGCGAGCACGCACCCGACGGTGCAGAAGCTGAACATCCTCCTGTCCAAGTTGCTGGTGCTGCAGTCCCTCCCTTTCCAAGTGGTGGACTCAGCACCTTTCCGAGAAATGATGGCTTGTGCCGAGCCGCGGTGGAGAGTGCCAAGCCGGCATTTCTTCGCCAAAAAGGCAGTGCCAGCCCTGCATTCACATGTAGAAGAGATGGTGGGCCAGTCTTTGAGCATGTCGGTCTCTGCCAAAGTGCAAGGCAGCGCCGACGTGTGGAGCTGTAACTACGGTCAGGGACAGTACATGTTTTTTACGGCCCACTGGGTGAACGTGGTGCCGGCACAGCCGCACCAGCAACTTGGACAGGTCACGCCGCTTTTGCCTCCACGTTTGCACGTCCTTGGTCCAGCAAAGATGTCCGCCTCTACCACCTCTTCTTCCGCCGTGTCCTCAGCCGCCACCCCCGTGCCAAGTCCCATTACCCAACCGGCATATCACATGTGCAGGGCGCAACGGTGTCACGCTGTGCTGCACCTGGTATGCCTTGGCAAACGTAGTCACACAGGGGAGGAACTTCTGAGTGTAATGAACAGAGAAATCGACAGATGGCTGTCTCCGCGCAAACTGAAAATCGGAACCATGTTGACCGACAACGGAAAGAACATGGTGTCTGCTCTGCGTCAAGGAAGGTTGTGCCATGCGCCATGCATGGCTCACGTGTTCAATCTGGTTATCAAGCGGTTCCTAAAATCCACCATCCCACTGCAAGACATCCTTAAAATGTCACGTAAACTTTGCATGCATTTCAGCCATTCCTACACCGCAAAGCACACCCTCCTTGAGTTGCAGCGGCAGAACGGAATTCCACAGCATCGCCTGATCTGCGACGTTGCAACAAGGTGGAATTCAACCCTACATATGTTAGACCGCCTTTACGAACAGCGAAAGGCCATCACCGATTTCCTGATGTTACAAGCGGATAAAGGTACTCCCCTGTGTAACTTAGATGTCAGCCATTGGCAGCTCATGCGTGACACCTGCCGCTTGCTCAGGCCCTTTGAGGAGGCCACGCTATTCGTGAGTCGGCAGGACTATGGGATGAACGACGTCATTCCTCTGTTGCACGTCCTGGAACAAATGCTGTTAACAATGGCTGGTCAGGGTGCGGTAGACGTGGCGCACAGATCTCAACGCCACATGACCCCTGTGGGGGCAGGACAGGAAGAAGAGGAGGAGGTAGAGGAGGACATTGGTGCTCAGGAATTATTGAGTGAAATGGGTGGTTTTTCCACTCAGCGGACAGGAGTGGAGGAGCAGGAGCATCTGGTAGAGGAGGAGGAGGAGACAGAGGACCCAGACGCACCGTGGCAGTATGCTGTGGAGATGGAGGCAGGGAGTCCCTCGCATTCCTTGGCACAAATGGCCCATAGCATGCTCGGTTGCTTGCGTAGCGACAGCCGAATAATAACCATCAGACAGAGGGATGACTTTTGGCTGTCCACCTTGTTGGACCCTCGCTACCGTTCAAAAATGGTGGCCTTTTTCACACCTGCTGAGAGGGAGGCCAAAATAAAGTACTATAAAAACCACCTATGTAGTCAGTTGGTCTCTGCCTTTCTGCGCCAACGTCCATCCTCAGACACTGTGGGCCCTGTGCGCTCGCGGGAATTGCTTTGTATATCTTTCGCCTTAGGGGCCGCTGTCTGGCGACATAATTTTTTGTCACTGTGTAGACATCTATTTATAGGCCGATGTTTGGTCACAAAAATATATTTAGTAATAACCTAGCCGTTCAGGCCACTCCCTGAACACCTCGGGAATTGCTTTGTATATCTGTCGCCTTAGAGGCCGCTGTCTGAACAGCTCATAAATTGCTTTCTATATGTGTCGCCTTTGAGGCCGCTGGCTGGACAGCTGATGAATTGATTTGTATATATGTACTTATTGTCCGCTGTCCGGACAGCTCATGAATTACTTTTTGTATATAGCCTTCCAAACCACTCTCAGAATAAGTCATGATATTCATGCTGTGTATAGCCTTATAGGCCAATGGTCAATCAAGTCATGATTGTTATAGTGTGTATAGCCTTATAGGCCGCTGTCTTTACAACTTTATAATTCCATGCAGTATATAGCCCTATCGGCCACTTTCTGGCATCCAGTTGCTGTAGCCCCCATCACCACACTGTGCCACGGGCCCCTGTACCGCCTTCTCATACTGCTGCCAGATCCATCCTCTGCCATGTGCGTCTTTGTCGTCTGCTCACGCTGCTGGGTTCCAGTTTTAAACCTAGGCCTGTGTATGGCTTCCGAATACTGCTGCCTCCACCGCCACCCTGCGCCATGTGCCTCTGTCGCCTGCTCACGCTGCTGACGGCTTCCGCTTTTTAAACTAGTCCTGTGTATGTCTTCCGAATACTGCTGCCTCCACCGCCACCCTGCTCCATGTGCCACTTTCGGGTCTCCTCACACTGCTGCCAGGTCCATACTGATTCATGGCCCCCTGTACCGGCTCCTCATGAACGTGGTTCAGCGGGTTTGCATCACTTAACGGCAAATCGTTGACAAATGCTGGGACGTTCAGTGTTGTGCGCATTAAGCCAGACACCAAAGGGCAGCACAGACCTGTTATTACTCGCTCAAGCATGGCTGAACAAAACCAGTCTCTACCACAAATTGGACCCAGACCTGCCCAGGGTCTCGTAACTAGATTGCACGGAGGAGTAGAGTCCGTTATCGGAATTAAATAGACAAAACGCCACACCAAAAAGAGTGGCCATTTCCAACACTTATTCCAGAAAGAGGAACAACCCGTTTCATATACGGCCCGTAGACGTTTCACGTCTGCCACATTCAGTCGATTTAAGACGCAAGCTCCACTTCCTGTGGTCTCTGACCATCGATATAGCTTTAAGTGTCAGCTTTGAAGCTATATTCCCTCCGGAGCACTGACACTGGTGCCCTTCCGTCAACATGCCTTTAAGTTTCAGTTTTCAACCATATTCCCCACAGAAGCCAAACTCTTGGGTATCGCAGAAGCTGCTCAGCGGGTCAGGGCAATAAAGCTCCCGGTTCGCAGGTTGTTCCGTCTTATGGATGGAAGTACGACGGTATATGATCTTCTTCGCACCCACGGCATTACCTCATAAAATTTCTGCATTGTATCTGCAATCACAACGCTGACTTCCCGGATCGCCACTCAGCCATTGGACTCTTGATAGTCGTCTCCCCACACTGCTGCTGGGGGAACTTTTTAACCTAGGCCTGTGTATGGCCTTCAATTGAAGCTGCTTCCGCTCCGCCACTCTGCCATTGGACTCTTGATAGTCGTCTCCCCACGCTGCTGCTGGGGGGACTTTTTAACATAGGCCTCTGTATGGCCTTTAATTGAAGCTGCTTACGCTCCGCCTCTCTGCCATGGGCCTCTTGGGTATCCCAGAAGCTGCTCAGCGGGTCAGGGCAATAAAGCTCCCGGTTCGCAGGTTGTTCCGTCTTATGGATAGAAGTACGACGGTATATGATCTTCTTCGCACCCACGGCATCACCTCATAGAATCTCTGCATTGCATCTGCAATCACAACGCTGACTTCCCGGATCGCCACTCAGCCATTGGACTCTTGATAGTCGTCTCCCCACACTGCTGCTGGGGGCACTTTTTAACCTAGGCCTGTGTATGGCCTTCAATTGAAGCTGCTTCCGCTCCGCCACTCTGCCATTGGACTCTTGATAGTCGTCTCCCCACGCTGCTGCTGGGGGGACTTTTTAACCTAGGCCTGTGTATGGCCTTCAATTGAAGCTGCTTCTGCTCCGTCACTCTGCCATTGGACTCTTGATAGTCGTCTCCCCACACTGCTGCTGGGGGGACTTTTTAACATAGGCCTCTGTATGGCCTTCAATTTAAGCTGCTTACGCTTCGCCACTCTGCCATGGGCCCCTGTACCGCCTCCTCTTGCTGCTGCCAGGTCCAGAGTGTGTCATGGGTCCCTGTACGGCCTCCCATTGCTGCTGACTTCATCACCAGACTCTGCCATGTGCCACTTTCAGGTCTCCTTACACTGTTGGTGGGTTCCATTTTGTGATAGAGTGCTGTATGGCCTTCCATTGCTGCTGCCTCCACCGCCACCCTGCGCCATGTGCCTCTGTCGTCTGCTCACGCTGCTGACGGCTTCCGCTTTTTAACCGAGGCCTGTGTTTGGCTTCCGAATACTGCTGCATCCACCGCCACCCTGCGCCATGTGTCTCTGTCGTCTGCTCACGCTGCTGACGGCTTCCGCTTTTTAACCTAGGCCTGTGTATGGCTTCAGAATAATGCTGCCTACACCGCCACCCTGCGCCATGTGCCTCTGTTGTCTGCTCATGCTGCTGCCAGGTCCATACTGATTCATGGCCCCCTGTACCGGCTCCTCATGAACGTGGTTCAGCGGGTTTGCATCACTTAACGGCAAATCGTTGACAAACGCTGGGACGTTCAGTGTTGTGCGCATTAAGCCAGACACCAAAGGGCAGCACAGACCTGTTATTACTCGCTCAAGCATGGCTGAACAAAACCAGTCTCTACCACAAATTGGACCCAGACCTGCCCAGGGTCTCGTAAGTAGATTGCACGGAGGAGTAGAGTTCGTTATTGGAATTAACTGTGAGGGACTTTTAAACCTAGGCCTGTGTATGGCCTTCAATTGAAGCTGCTTCTGCTCCGCCACTCTGCCATTGGACTCTTGATAGTCGTCTCCCCACGCTGCTGCTGGGGGGACTTTTTAACATAGGCCTCTGTATGGCCTTCAATTTTAGCTGCTTACGCTCCGCCACTCTGCCATGGGCCCCTGTACCGCCTCCTCATGCTGCTGCCAGGCCCGTAATCTGCCATGGGCCCCCGTACCGACTCCTCATGCTGCTGCCAGGCCCGTAATCTGTCATGGGCCCCTGTACCGCCTCCTCATGCTGCTGCCAGGTCCAGAGTGTGTCATGGGTCCCTGTACGGCCTCCCATTGCTGCTGTCTCCATCGCCACACTCTGCCATGTGCCACTTTCAGGTCTCCTCACACTGCTGGTGGGTTCCATTTTGTCATAGGGTGCTGTATGGCCTCCCATTGCTGCTGCCTCCACCGCCACACTGTGGCTCCACACTCTGGTTTTGGCCCCGTGACTGCCCAAATGAGTGAAGTGTGCGGTGATTCTAAGATCGACGGCACTCATCTGCATGTCATACTGACTGACAGTATTATTTCTCTTCCCCAGCAGACTCCAAGGGCATTTAAATTAAAGGTACAGTGTTCTGCACTAATATAAAGGCTCTCTGAAGCCTAGAAACACCCTTTTTATAAGTTAAATTCGCAGCGAATATATTCGGCTCGAATCGAATTTATGCGGCAAATTCGGCGAATCAGCCGAACCGAATTTTTGAATAATTCGCTCATCTCTAGTAATTACACTTTGGCTTAAAAAAAAAGAAAAGAAACAGCACCATGACATATTTAACTTCAATACAAGCTATTTTGTAATTTAAGGTTATTAAAATGATCTCTTCATCTCAGTCTGGAGTGATTTTATGGATGGTTTTCTACAAGTGAAAAAAAAATATATGTTATAGCTTGTAGACATAGCAACAGTGGGGCCTTCTATAATTTGTATAGAACTCCCTTCTGACAATTGTTTTGCCATCTCTACCTCTAAACTTCCCTGGAAACGTCTTGCTCACTTAACATTTTTTTAAATTTCCTCAACAAAAATGGAGTTATACTTTAAATGGCAGTCTCCCATTGTTCCCCATTAATATTCTTGCTGAGAATTTCCATTTCCCTGGTGATAAAAATGCTGAGAAAGTGATTGATGGAGTCTGTGTGTCACACAGATTTCTGTCAGATAGTGCTTAAAGGATTACTGCAGTTGCATCAAAAAGCACATAGCTCTAATAGTTCAAGAATCTATTGCAAATAGGTGAATGTGACCCTGCAGTATTGCTGGGTAGAAACTCGTTTTCAAGCTGCCCTGGTAAAATGAGGCCTCTACAGTGTCTACCTTGGCTCTGAGCTCCATGCCTGTGAAGGGGAATAAAGAAAAGGTGCAAGGAGTCATTGGAATGGCCATTGTTTACTACATACTATTGCATGGACCCTGCATCTCCTCTTCTTTCCCTTTCTGTAGGTACCCACCACTTCTTTACAAATAAAAAACCATAAACATCAGCCATCTGTCGTCATCCTGATAGTGGGAGTACAAGTTACAGTATAGAAAAGAATCTGCAAAGCGTTTCCTAATATTGGTACTTACACCCTGGAGTTGCGCAGCTCCATTTTGCATTTCTATTGGATAAAACTATGTTTTTCCCTTATAGGGAGAAAAGAACATACAAAGCTGTCAACCTGCAGAACAATCAAATGCTGCATATCTGTGAGAGCCATGCTAAAATGTCCCTGTAAGTACGGTTATATTGCACAATAATACCAGGGTGTGCTGGCTAGGCTTTCAACAAGATATTCAGGAGTGTAACGTGTAGTTTATATCAGGCAGGGTTTTAGGTTTTTGAACAAATTAATTTAAAAAAAAGAAAAAAACCCCCAAAAATAAAAAAGCAAAACAGTTTTGAATAGCTATTAAGAAAAAAAAAGATGAATTACAAAGCCTACAAACAATTAACATATGAATTGTTTTCAGTTATAGAAAACCATCAATAAAATCACACCAGAGTGAGATGGAGAGATACTTTTAATAACTTTATATAATAAAAAGGAAAAGCCAATACACACACATACACTGTAATATTAATCAGGGAATTCACGTCCCCCATTTTCTTCTTGGTATGTTCTGTGTTATGTTTTCCATGTTACATTAGGTGAAGAGGAAAAATCCTTTAAGTGTACCACTAGTTGATTTGCTAATCCAAGTGTTAGATAGAGTAGATACACAAGTTCATTTTATATTAGTGACACAGACCAAGAGTCACAGAACAGAATGAATTTATATATAGACACAGCGTGACATATCTTCAAGACTGAAAATACTGGTCTCCAGTGGGACATTACTTTTTTGAACTAAGTGACACTATTAAATCCATAAATCAGATGCCTGAAAGGACATTTTAAAAGCTCTCAAGAAAGGGGATCTTTCAGCGGAAGGCACTAGAATTACCTGACTCTGCAATCTTTGACATTAAAAAGACCTTCTGAATCTTATGACTTTATTAGTGATCATAAGCCATACCACACATTTCTTCAAGGGCCTCTACACATCAGCTCTGCCAAAAGCCTAATATGGACTTCTGGCAGTGCGACTTTGTAATGCTCTGAAACTCCAATAATACAATAATCTGAAATGGACCATTGCCACAGTACAGTTTATGTTGGTCCTCAAAACCAATATGGTGACTTAGGGCACACATTATGGCAGATTTTTAGCTATTGCACTGCAGTGTTTTTATACATTTTTTAACTACAGTATATCTCAAACAGAATTACACAGCAGTCACTAAGATGCACATAGATGTGCCAGATTTTGTTTAAGTTTATGTCATATGTGTGTTTTAAGTACATTATCTATTTAACTTAATATTATTTTTTTTTCAAACTTTACTGTATTTGTAAAAGTGGCCATGGGGATCCTGGCAAATGCTGTTCTGCATATGGTCAGGACCATATTCAGGGGTGTATTTACCACAAGGCAAACAAGGCATGTGCCTAGGGCAGCATTTTTCAGGGGGGGCAGCATTTTCCCTTGGAAGAAGGGATGGAAGAAGGGACACACGTGGCATGGGGACCTGGTGGGTTCCGTGAGATGTTGTAGGTTTCATGACTGTGTATGCACAGCCCAACTCTCGGTCCTGGGGATGTCCGGAGCTGTGAAGGTGAGTGTCTTTCTCTCTCTCACCATGGGGGACGGTGGCTGGTGTATGGGGGGCAGTGGTAGTGGAAGGCTCGGGTGGAGGGCAGGGGTGTTCTTGGTCAATGTCATGCTCTTTTTGTGGGGGTGGGGGGCAATTTTTGTGTTGCCTAGGGCAGCACAAAACTTAAATACACCACTGACCATATTGGGTCAATTATATCAGCCATCATTCACTGGCCGATTTGTTGACATTCAGTAGCCAGTCAGGTTGCTGTCATTTGCAGCGGGAAACTATCGTTAATGCTGATTGTTGTGTTTGAGTCATCAGGTTATCATTCATTGCGACTATTGATGGATCTACATCGCTAGATGATATGATTGATGATGGATTTACACCAAGGGACATATTTAAAAAAATTTTTTTTAAATAAAATACAATAGTGTCTATGTGTTTGTATACTTTATACATTTTTTTGGTGAAGAAGTAAGGCTAGGTTCATATCTATGCAGTTTTCATTTGATCCGTTTCTGGAGTGCTTTTTGCGATGCATTTTGCATTTTTGAACATGCATTTTTGATGTATGTTGCATTCTTTTTTCCAACTTGTTGCTGGGTAGATTAAAACACATCAAAAATGTGTCAAAAACGCATAAAAAATGCACTATATGCATTTCTGTAGCGTCTCCATTGAACTCTATTTAACCAAAAATGCAACGTTTTGCGTTTCAAAAAGTCCCTGACCCTTTCCAAAAAACACACCAGGTAAAATTGCAGAGATGTGAACCTGTCCCATAGGAAATCATGTTAAATGGACTGCTGTGCATTTCTGCAAAACGCAACGGAAAACGCATAGGTGTGAACCTAGACTTATAGAGGGAAACAAAGCACCCCTTACTTCTTCACATAGGGGGAAAGCGAGATATCTGGGGCCACACTTATTCTGAAGGAGGATTCCAGATACCGAAAAAAAAACCTTGCAGATCCCTACAAAAAAAAAGCTGGAATAGCAGATGTGGCTCAAGATTGCTCTGATAGCACACTACACAGAAAACCATAAATCAGATCCAACAAACTAGATGCATAATGATGTCACAGCAGATATTGATTTTTACTGGCCAAAAAATTAGCAAAATGCAATAAAATTATGCATCATGTGCCTTAAAACACACTAAAACCACAGGAAAATTCAGATGCAATGGTGTGCACATAATCTAGAATACATGCAGTTTTCCGTTGGGGGAAAATAGGGGAAACTCTGCATTCACAGAACCCAGGAAATTTAGTGAGATTAATGATCAATGAAACTACACTAAGCAAAATACACTAAAAATAAACTTGGCACGCATCTCATTTAGATCATATTTGTTCATGTTCTTATTTATACAATATTTGTTTCTTTTGTGTTCCGTTTAATCCAAGAGGATTTGCAAGCAGCATTGCTAGCTGCGATTAACCCTTGATCTGATGACATTAATATTCTTTTCACTCAGCAGGACAAGGTTTAACTAGGCCTTGTACAAAGGAGAGCTAGATGCTTTTTATGTATTGAGCTCCATCTATATTAGCTGTAAATTCCACCATGGCTTAATAGCTCAGGTTGTTTTCTTCTGGATAGATGTGAACATGTATTGTAGCACCATTCTATTCATAGGTACAGTTGAGGCTCATTCTACTTGATTTGAATCCATGCTTCCCTACAGCAGGCACAGAAGGCTGGTATTTTTTGGCCACTTGCCTTTAAAGGCTAATAAAAGTCTTGTCAATGCAGGAACAGAATCATGATTGTCCAGTCTCACTACTGAGGAGTTGAAGTATGCAAGCAAGATGAGGTCAAGAATGATCAAACCACTGCATAGCTCCATTCAGGTGTGGAACTACTACTACATAGAGAGACAAAATGTTTGGAGAAGAGGGCATAGAGAAGAGAGACTTGTGCAGAGTGGAATAACCCCTGGTTCACATATGTGCGGCCGTGATTTGTATGGATACGAGAGCCCTTTCATTTGAATGGACTCTTGTGCCCTGGGACACTCAGGGAAGAAGTCCCTGCACTACTTGGGAAATCACAGCTCGCATGGGAACCTTGGTTCCCAGTACGGTTGCGATTTCCATTGCGGGCCGTGTGCCATTAGAATTAATGGCACCCTCCTGCAGGTCCCGCACTCCTCTGTGTGAGTGGTGCGGCTGCAGGTATTTGTGCGGATCCCACAGGGGCACCACCCACACAGATGTGAACCAAGCATTAAAGTGACTATGTCACCACAGAGCCACTTAAAAAGAAAGCTGTAAAAGTAGACGTTTTATAATTACCTTTCTGGTGGCCTATATATTAAAACCACTTTGCTGTTTGGAGACATCTGCAGATATTCCACACGTCCATGTGTGTCCATCACCTGCTCCTGTTTTTCTTCATGCCAGCCCCTGTGTTCTATAGCAACCTTTACGCTGGCAAGAGGAGCCACAGCTTACAGTGGAAGAAGTAGGTATTTGACATGAAAGAAAGCAGCGGACAGAAATCAACAGAAGCAGCAGCATGACTGCAGCCCTTTAAACCACGCCCATATGACCACACACAATCTTCACTGCAGAACATGTCCCTCTTTGCCATGTTCAAATATTGGGAGGTATGAGTACTGTAATCACCACACTCATAGTTCATTGATACTTCCTCCAACTGAAAGCTCATACAGTTTTTGCAGGCTCCTGTGAAAAATACACTTTCTCCTACAAAATATGTGCATTTATTTTTTATTTTTTTATTTTTTAAAGGATAAGTTCACCTTTGGAAACATGTTATATGTTCCACCCTTTTTTTTTTAGGGTGGAACATGTAACATGTTCTCATAGCTGCAGCCGCGCCTGCCACCACTCCTCCGGGGAGAAGTTTTCCCGTACTATCTGTCAGATGTGAAAACAGCGCAGCCATGTGGGGCTCCGCCCACACGGCCGCGCCATTCATTCACGGACTTGAATGAATGAACTGCAAGTCCCGACAGCCTTAGCGGCTGTGAGCTTTCAGTTTTGAATGAACTATCACGGTGCTGTGGAGCACCGTGGTAGTTCTTTCAAGCTTCCTATCAGAATATCTGCTTGGCCATACACCCCATACGGCAAGCAGATATTCTGACAGGTCTGCAGAAGAACTGCATGGTATCAGCAACCTACTGATTGCTGGTGCAATGCTTTCCAGGCTTCTTTGGACACAAATAACTTTACCTGCAAAAAAATATGCACTTATTATTTTTGTCCAAAAGGTGAACTTATCCTTCAAAGCTGAACTTGGCCTTTAAGAAATACCCAGAGCACACCAACTTTGTGTATGACTTTTTGGTCAGTTTAACAAGTTTAATTCAATGTCGCTGTTCTGTCGTTCCTAATTTATAGAAACAGATCTTTATAAAAAATATATACACATGTATGTTCTGCTAAAAAGCATGCAAAAGGTTGATTTTTTTTTAGTATACGGGGCACACAAAGTCGATTTATATACTCTGTGGATATTTAGAAATATATTAGAAATATATTTAAATGAAAGTTTTTGTGGCTGGAGGTCGGCTTTAAAACTAAATTCTGGGCTGAAACACAAAAATACCCTTGCTATGGGATCTCCTGTGCTGCAATGGTTAAATGCTCATTAAGAATATTATATTATTATTACTATTATTGTAATACAGGAATTATATGATGCCAACAGTTTGCTCAGTGCTTCTAGGGGGTAGAGAAGAGGCTCTATTAGGCTACGTTCACACTAGCGTTGTGTGCAGGCAGCAGAGAGGCGTTTGGGAAACGTTTTTACTGCTTCCCAAACGCCTCGGACAATTCTGCACTTTGCAGCACATGGTGCTGTTATAACGGGAGCGTTAGCATCGCGGCAAAATGGACGCCTCTGATCGAGTCAGGAGGCGTTGAAGCCTCCTATTCTAGTCTATGGTGCCGCTCCGCAAATGCCCGGCCGGCGTTTGCGGTGCGGTTGCGACACAGTTGCAGGGCATTTGCGGAGTGGTAACACCATTCAAACTTCATTATAGGCGTTTGTGGGGCGTTTTTAACGCTTGGCAAATGCCTAGCAACCGCCGCTAAACCGCGCATGCGGCATTTGCAGAGCACTTACCGAGCGTTAAAAACGCTCCGCAAATGCCGGACCAACGCTTGCCAAACGCTATAGGGGCGTTTGGCAAGCGTTGGTAATACAGTCAAGTGTGAACGAGCCCTTACTTATATTACTTACCCTATTCCTTACTGCAGCAGGCTCCAGCATTCACTTTGGCTCCCTGCATGTGGCTAAGCCCTAAACATCATTACTTACAACAAAAGGCTATTAACCCTGCATTATGTGTTAAGGGGTGAGCATGCAGCCACTGCCATAAGCAGCTTAGATAAAAGGCAGCACTGGACTGGCAGCATGGGCAGAGGAAGCAAATATATTATACTGTCTTATTTACTAATGATAGCAGCGTAAGGTATACAAATATTTAATGCTGATTGAGAGAGTTCCACTTTAACCCTTGCAGCGTATCCCACCCAAAATAAAATTTTTTTTGCAGGGGGTTTCTTGTATTTCAGTGCAAACTGCTGGAAAAATCAGTAAGCCAATCACACAAGCAGAAAATTACCAATGGATTGCCCCCAAGTTGGCATATTTCATTTAATCTTACAGAAAACTACAGTGGCTGATTGAAAAGGAAAGATCATTTTGAATAACATTAAATTACAATATGGCTTGTGTGGCAATTGTTAAATTATTATTTTTTATTTGCTATATTTTTTCACTAAAGTGGAGTTATCTTTTATGTAGAGAAAGATCATATGTATCAGATGGCTTAAAACAGTGAAATTGTACAAAGATCAATCTACAGCAAACAACCAGATGTTGGCTTTTACCAATAGTAACTGTAGTATTCTTTTATTGCACTCCACAGATATACATAGATCAGCCATAACATTACGACCATTGACAGGTTAACCAATTCAATACCGGGCACTTTTACCCCCTTCCCTCCCAGGCAATTTTTCAGGTTTCAGCCCTCTCACACTTTGAATGACAATTGCGCGGTCATACAACATTGTACCCAAACTAAAATTTTATCATTTTCTTCACACAACTAGAGCTTTCTTTTGGTAGCATTTAATCACCACTGGGGTTTTTTTTTTTGCTAAATTAACAAAAAAAGGTCGAAAATTTTGAAAAAAAAAACACGTTTTTCTTTGTTTCTGTTATAAACGTTTGCAAATAAATAATTGTTCTTCATAAATCTGGCCAAAATGTATTCTGCTACATGTCTTTGGTGAAAATAACCCAAATTAGGATGTATTTTTTAGTTTGTAGGAAAGTTATAGAGTTCACAAACTATGGTATAGATCTGAATATTGATCAATCCTGAAGTACTGACAGCCAATCTAATTTCTTGAGGTCCAAGAATGTCAGAACAGTACAGATATCCCCCAAATGACCCCTTTTTGCAAAGTAGACAGTCCGACGTAGTTCATAAGAGGCATGGCGAGTTTTTTGAAGTTGTATTTTTTTGTCATAATTTTTCGGAAAATGAACAAATTAAAAAAATTATTTTCACTATTTTTTTTTACATACTGTCATCAGTGCAGTACAGCGTCATCATATAACTGGCATGGCGGTGATCAGGGACACTGACTGGTGACAGTATAGTATAAAATATATAATGTTTTTTTAAAAAAAAATTCACTTTTTTATTATTTTAAATTTTTTAGTAATGTTTTTTTCTTTTTTTTTACGATTTGTTTTCATATTTCACTATGACCAAAGTAGTACAATGTTACCATAGTAACATTGTACTACTTTGGGAAAGTGATCAGTATTTTTTTTTTTACACAATTTGCTTATAGCAAAGAATAACTTTGATATACGCAAGTCTTTACCTGAATGACAGCGATTCATTTAGGGTTTTTTTTTTCGTGCTTAGCTGTGATTTGGCCACAGCTAATCACATGACACAGCTGGGCTATGATTAGCCCAGCTTGTGCATGTGATCGCTGTGATCAATCACAGCTACACACACTAGTATACAATGGGTGGCATGAATGAAGCCATTCATTGTATACAACTGTCATGTGACCTGCTGTGATTGGTTACAGCAGGTCACATGGTATCGGCAATGGGGCTGGTACTCAGATCTGTCATCGGCTGTGTCCGAGGTACACGGCCAGTGACAGATTGCGCCGCTGCGCGGCTCTGCAGGTGTGCCAACTGCGCATGCCCGGGAGTATGCCATATGGCATCCACCCAGAACGCTAATGGCTTTTGCATGCCGCCATTCGGCCATTGGCCGGGCGGCCAGGGGCGGACTGACAACTCATGAGGCCCCCGGGAAATAGGGGATCATGGGGCCCCTGTGTCCTTGGCCAAATTAAAAAAAGCCTATGAAAAAGGTACCAGGGGCATCTCATGGGGCCCCCTACTGACCCCAGGCCCTCGGGCAGTGCCCAAGTTTCCAAATGGTCAGTCCGCCCCTGCGGGCAGCATGGTTAAGTGAATAACAGTATCTTGTTGCAAATGGGCAAGCATAAAGAGTTGAGTTACTTTTACAAGTGCTAAATAGTAATGGCTAGACGACCGGGTCAGAGCAACTCGAAAACTGCATCTCTTGTGGGATGTTCCTAGTGGTCAGGACTTACCAAAAGTGATAAAAGGAAGGAAAACCAGTGAACTGGTGACAAGGTCATGGGTGGCCAAGGCTCAATGATGCATGTAGAGAAAGCGAAGGCTAGCCCGTTTAGCTCAATCCAATAGAAGAGCTACTGTAGCTCATATTGCTGAAAATGTTAATGCTAGTTTAGATAGAAAGGTGTCAGAACACACATGTATTGTTGTTTGTTAAGTATGGGGCTGCGTAGCTGCAGCAGGGTGCCAATGCTGACATGTGCCAACAGCCAAAAGCACCTACAATGGGCATGTGAGCATCAGAAATGGACCACGGAGAAATAGAAGATGGTGGCCTGGTCTGATGAATCATGTTTTATTTATCAACCTCTGGATAGCCAGGTGTGTGCGCGTCATTTACCTGGGGAAGAGATGGCACCAGGATGCACTATGGGAAGAAAGCAAGCCAATGGAGCCAGATACCACAACATACCTTCAGAGGTCTACTGGAGTCCACGACTTGAAGGGACAGGGCTTAAATGATGGCACCTACTTTATATTAGGCGGATGGTCCTAATGTTATAGCCGATCATGTATTTACAAAACAGTATAACAGTGTAGAAACAAAGCTGCAGTAAATGGGTCAGAAAACAATTAGGTTCCTTTCACACTGACGGTCCAATTGGGTCCCCCTGTCAGTTTTTCAGGTGGACCTGATCGGAACATTCATAGCTTTCTATGGAGCGGAGGGTGTCAGCGGACACATGTCCACTGACACCCACCGACATCCGATC
Source organism: Staurois parvus (assembly GCF_062004578.1). Lineage (NCBI taxonomy): Eukaryota > Metazoa > Chordata > Amphibia > Anura > Ranidae > Staurois > Staurois parvus. Next base: position 1,886,737 of record NW_028317813.1, read on the forward strand.
CTGTATGCTAAAAAGAGACGGTTGGGGATCCGTTCCCCATCCGTCTGGCAGATCAGATTGGATGACAAAGGGACAGGTGGTCTGTTTCCATCCGACTGCCCCATAGAACAGCTGGCTATGTCTGTGTCCGCTCTGTATCAGTAGACCTGCCCCCCTCTAAGCAAGCAGATTCACTGATGGGTCTGCCCCATCTGAAAAAGGCCTAAGACAGAGTAAACCCAGAGTGATAGAAAGATTTCAACAATCACAGTACAAACAGGATAAAATGTAGTAGTTATAAAAGTATCCAATATAACTAAAAAGGGGCACCAGGCAAAATACAAATTTTAGTAACATTTAAGCCTTAAAAAAAACTTCTTACCTGTTCTGTGTTCTGTTTTGAGATTGAAGGAAAGGCTGTATGATGTTTGGCAAGTTTGATGCTTGCTGCTAGTTTAAATGACAAATCACATGCGAAGTCAAAGTGGATGCATCTACAATCGATGCTGATGATTAAAAAGTAACAGCAGGGGACTAGAGGTGATCAAAGTCTGAAGTTTAATCAAGGCTCTCAACAACTTTTTTTCTTAACTAAAGTTATCCTTTAAATGTCTGTGAAATCAGTGCTCACAGAAGAAAGCTGGAAAAGGCTGCAAGCAGCACTGCTGATACACAAATAAGCCGGCTCTACATGACTGGTTCTATAATTAAGCTACAAGTGGTCTGATTTACTGTGTGCTTCTGATGGAAGGAGAACAGTAAATCACTGCACCTGACCCAATTCTCTGCAGGCCTGAACTGTTCTGGAACCCCCCTCCCTTGCTGCCTGTGGAAGTTGTTGCCTCGTCTATTGTCTCTGTGTGTTCTCACCTCCTGTCTTGTGTTGTATGTTCTGTCTCTAAGGCAACAGTCACTCCTGTTACATTGCAGTGCCTTTGTATAGCCAAGCTGTCTGTCTTCTGAGAAGCTTGGCAAATGGTTTTACTTTTTTTTTCTACCCCACAGCTTGGATTCACAAATATGCAACGCCATTTATTGAAACAGATTTTTTGGGTGACATTTAATGAAAAGCTCAAAAGAAAACTCAAAAGTAGTACAGTCATAATTTCTAACCTATCCCTCTTTTGGAACCAAATCCATCTTTCCTTTTCATTTGTCACTCATTTTTGACAGATGTGAATGACTTTATAATAAATGCAATACCTAAAGCAGTTTTAAACCCTAAAGCTAATATTTATTATATTGCAGCTTACCAATTTTCAGATGTGATGGCTGCATTAGTTTTTTAGTTTTAGTTTCTTTCCTTTATTTTCACCTGGTGATCTACTACAGCCAGTAAATCTGTTGTTTTTAAACAGACCAAGCGGTCCTACAGATGTAACTGGTCGGCTCAGTGTGTCTCCTTGGTATTATACCTGATGAGCTTTTATCTGACTGCTATCTCGTAACTGCTTTTATCCTTTACTACTCAATAAACTGCGGCATACTGCACTTAGAGGCGCCTTCCTTGCTATTTACTCTACAGACGTAGCTGTTTGGTTTGAGACAAACCATTTACCACTGACAGCTGTGTTTACAATGATCAGCTTTCGTTTATTTATGTAAAACATTTATCTCCAAAGGCAAAAAAATGTTTGCTCTAACTGCTTATAAAGTGTTAGCTGGAGTTTGGCTTCAATTTGTTCAGTGTATTTAAAGGCAAATTTGTCTTTATTACATTTTCAGCAAATTAACTAAACAAAGCATGAGAAAAATGAAAACAAGTACAAGTAGATAAACATAAGAAAAACCACATCGAGGTGTGACGAAGATCCATGTGGGTAGGTGAAAATCATTCCATACAACAGAAAGATGGAAGGATCAATAACATAGTATCACATATTACGGAGATATGAATAAACAGAGTTTCAAGGGGGGCATCCCCAGTGAGATGTAAGGAACGAAATGAGATAGCTGTGCATGATCAAAAGTATAAACTAAAAATAAAAGAGAAGAAAATGTAAGGAGAAGAGAAAAAAGAGAAGTCAGTTGTAAAGGTAGAGATAGATGAGAAGAGAGGGGGTTGAGAGATGGGAATGGCAAAAAGCAGAACCAAGGCTGTCCTCTAGACCAGACTGGGGTGATCCCGCCAACCGCACCTGGCATGAGCCGCGAGGCCACATCGGCAGACCCTCCAGAAAAAAAATTAATCGGGGGAGCAAAGCACAATTCTATCAGGGCACCACAGGGGAACACATATCACAGAAAGTTGAAAAGGAGGAGAAATGGAGCCAGACCGACCACAGTAACTGATGTTTACCATAGGTATGATTGGCAAATGCCAGCATTTCCTCCATACACATGATATCATCAAGCACAGAAACCCACATCAGAAGAGAGGGGGGTGGTCGTTTTCCAAAAGGGGGGTATCAATTGATGGGCCACAGATAGAAAAAAACGCAGCAGACTTTTCTTTTGCATTGCCAGTGAGCCCGGTAATATAGAGAGTAGAGCAATCTCTGGCGAAGGGGCCAAGGACTCACCATAAACCCTGTTATATACCGCAAAAACCTGTCGCCAGAAGGGTTGTATTTGGTCACAATCCCACCAAACATGGAGCTGCGTATCAACAGCTTTAGTATAACGCCAGCAGAGATTAGGTGTAGAGGGAAAAATTTTGTGTAGGGAGAGGGGGTCCCTGTACCAGAAAGGAGCTTAAAGTTTTTTTCCTGGGAATAACAAGAAATGGACGATTTATGAGTGAAGTGGAACGATGTGGAACAGTCCGCTGCCGAGACATCTTTACCTAGGTCTCCAGCCCATGCCTTGGTGTAAGGAGGGAGTTTGGAATGAAGAGCATTGGTAACACTTTATAGAGGGAAGCTAGAACATGTCTCGGCAGGTCAGAGAGGGAGCACAACCGCTCAAACTCAGAAAGTGGGGGATGGGTGAGGGAGGAAGAATATAAGTGTTTGCAAAATGAGGATAGATGTAAAGTGGTCAACCAATCCTTAGATCCAACTTGAAGAAGTGGGAGACCCGATTGGGGGCAAATAAAGTCTCGAGCTATGGGCCAGGAGGCATGCATAAAGGAACCGATAGTAGAAGAGCCCAAACCTGGAGAAAGAGCAGAGTTATCAAATAGGGGTGATAAAGGAAAGGGATCAGAAGATAAGAGAGCAATGACCAATGTTTATACCACAGCTGCAGTACAGCCACAGTCAATAGGGACAGACCTGAAAAACGCTGATAGTCTTGGCTGTAACCCCATGGGAAAGCCCGAAGATCGACCTGAGATAAATCTTGTTCTATCATACAGGAGGCTTTATGGAAAGGTTTGGGAAACCAATCAAGCATCCAGGTTATTAGTGTGGCTCTATAATATAACTCAAAGTCTGGTAAACCCACTCCACCTCCGAGCTTCGGGTAAGTGAGTAACCTATATTTTAATCTTGAAAATCCTCGGTGCCAAATAAATCTAATCGAAAGGGAGCATAGAAAAAGAAAGAAACTCTTAGGCACAATGATTGGTATAGTCTGAAAAACATATAGCAACGTAGGTAAGGTATCCATCTTAAGGGTGTTGATGCGGCTGAACCAGGGCAGGGCTGAGGCGCCCCATGAAACCAGGTCTCTTCAGATACATAAAAGCAGGGATACGTAATTAAGGGAGTTTAGAGCATTAAGATCAGCAGAAATCATGACCCCTAGGTACATAATAGCCTTTGGTCGCCATTGAAAAGAGAAATTAGAGTGGAGATTCACCAACACATGGTCAGGTAATGAAATATTCAAGGCCTCCGTTTTAGCGATATTAAACTTGAAGTTACTGAAGAGACCAAATCTGCAGAATTTGTGGAAAAGACTGGGGAGTGAGAAAAGTGGCTGTTGGACATAAACCAGAAGGTCATCTGCATATAGGGTTAGTTTATGGTGTGTGGAGGGAGTGCGGATGCCCAATATTGAGTCGTTAGCTCGAATATCTCTTGCAAGGTGTTCCATTACTAAAACAAAGAGAAGAGGCAAGAGGGGACAATCTCATCTAGTTCCATTCGACATGGGGAAGGGCGATAAACCATACCATTCACCAGGACAGATGCCGAAGGATGAGAATAGAGGGACATAATCCGAGCGAGGAACCAAGAACCCAAACCTATCTGTTCTAGGGTAAGACGAAGAAAATGCCAATCTACGCGATCGAACACTCATCTCAGCGTCAAATTAAAGGAGACAAGCCTTTAAGCCATGTTGCTTAATATAAGAGATAAGGTGGATTGTTTTAGAAGTATTATCCCTAACTTCGCAACTGGGAACAAAACCAACCTGATCGTGGTGGATCAAGGTTGGTAAAAAAGGAGAAAGGAGGTTCGCTAGAAATATAAGTAGAGAAATTGGGCGATAGCTACCGCAGAGAGAAGGGTTTTTACCTGGCTTAGGGATAACCGAAATATTGGCAGATAAAAAAGCTGAAGAAAGTACGTTCAGAAGGTCAAGAACGTTAAAAGCCAGGGCCAAAATGGGGCCAGTTGGGTGGCGCATGTTTTGTAAAATCGTGGGGTAAACCCATCCGGACCCAGGCACTTACCAGTTTTCAGTACCGTAATTGCCCCAAGAACTTCAGTAATTGAGTGGGGCTCCTCTAAATTTAGTGTGTCCTGGACATCTAGAACAGGAAACGCTTTCTCCGCAATGTATTGGGACATATCCGGAAGGGAGGGAATGAGAGGGGCAGCGGGATTTGTTGAAGATAAATTATAAAGTTGAGTATAATAACACACAAACGCGGAAGTGATTCCTCTGGTGTGGTGGAGTTTAGTATTGTCAGGCGCCTTGATATGCTGGATCGGTCGACGGGACGGTCGAGGCTGGAGTACACGTGCCAGATGTTGGCCACATTTATTAGCTAGGGAGTAATGAGTGCTGCTTTGTCTTGTGGAACAAGGGAGGAGGAATCTAAAAGTTGGAACAGGTCTCTACGAGCGTTAGATAAGCCCACTGCAAGAACCGGGTCTAACGTGCGTTTGTGGGAGGGTTCTAAACGTGTGATGACTGAAAATAGTTGACACATCTCTTTCATTCGAGCCTTTTTTAAGCAAGAGATGTGTTTGATAAGAACCCCTTGAAGAACACATTTAAGGGTCCCCCATTGAGTGAGGTGGCTGGTAGTGTCCAATGTGTAATCAAAAACAAAGTCTTGGATGGTCTAAGTAAGCTCCGCGACACAAAGAGAATCTTTGAGCAGAGTGTCATTCAAGTGCCACGAGAAGTGACATAAAGATGAAGGTTGGTCTTGAATCATAAGATGGATTGGGGCGTGGCCTGACCGAAATGACCGAGAGAGGATGAAGTCGGATAATCTAAAAAAGACTGTGAAACAAAGAAATAGTCTATACGATTGTAGGACACATAAGCTGTGGAATAAAAACTATAGTCTCGCTCCGAAGGGTGTTGGATATGCCAGACGTCCACTAAGTGTATTTCGTGCAAACGTGACTTGACTTGAGATAAGACCGATGAAGAGGAAGAAGTGTTCTAGATCCAGAGAGAGAGCTATGTTGAAGTCCCCTCTGACAATGAAACAGGGACTCCCAAAAGCAGACAACTTGGAGAAGACCGCTGTGAGAAATGAAGCCTGATATTGATTGGGAGTGTAAACGTTCGCCACTGTAAAAACAAAATTACGGTAGTTCAATTTAAGGAAGAGATAGCGACCAGCTGGATCAACTAGTGAGTCGAAGACCTCCGGGTCAAACGCATGATGAAAAGCCACCAATACACCTCTGGACCGGGCCTGCGGATTAGTACTATGATACCATTGAGTATAGTAACGATTGTGGAGGAACGATTGCTGAGGACTGGGATACCATCAAAGTGAAAATTAGTCTCCTGGAGGAGCAAGATCTGCGATTTATGTTTATGGAAATGGTAAAGCATCTGGCTCTATTTCTCTGGAGTGTTAAAGCCCCTACAATTAATAGAGGAAAATTTGATTGGAGTCATATTTATTTGAGGTAGAGCAAATAGGAGGAGAGTGTATCACCAACAGCGTTCCACCAGGCTGTCCCCGACTCCTGAGGAAAAAAAGAAAGACAAAACAATAAAGGGGAGGAGAGAAGAGGGTGAAAGAGAGAACTAGTGAGAAAAGGATAAAAAGCTGAGAAAAGAAGAGCAGAAAAAAAAGGAAAGTGAGAAGGAAAAACTAAAAGACAGATGAACTGTCTAGGTAACATACAGAGTGATACTACATAATACACTGAAGGCCTAGGTGGGAAACGTTAGAGGCGCATGTATCCAATCCCGACCCAGGCCTCTCGCGGGCAAATGACAACCTAGAGGGAGGCCAAGCTCGGATGAGGATGACCCCCTCCCATAAAACGTGTTAAGTAAACCCTCAAACAGGCATGAGAAAAAAAAAAGTGGAGAACCCCTAGCCCCCTCCCCCGACAATAGACATAAACATAACCCAGCAATGACAGGGTGTGACTAAATCAAAAAGTAAGAGGGCCCAGGACCTCCGAGACTATGGCCGAAGGCGTCCCCGCCCGCCACAACAAACGGCGGGGGAACCCAAGAACTAGCCCCAAGCCACAGCCCCAGAGCCTAAAAGACAACTGGCATGATTATAAGTTACAGGTCCAAAAAGAGCAACCAAGAGAATGCATAAAAACTGTAAGAAAAAGGAAGGGAGAAACCTCCCGGTTTATGCGAAAAGGGAATCAGCCCTCTGGGATCTACTGGGAGGAGGATCTGGAATGTTTCTTCTTCTTTCGATTCGACTGCTGCCAGGACAAGGAAAATGGAAGGCCTGGGGTTGGGAGCTGGAAAGGCCAGTCCGGAAAGGACACTTGAGGTAGCTCAAACACTCCGAGAAACGTGGGCAAGTCCCCGTGAGTACGAAATTGTGCTGATTTTCCATTCTGTGAGGCATTGAGTTGAAATGGGAACTGCCACTGGTAGCGAATATGCCTCTCCTGCAACATCTGAGTGAGAGGACATAGGGCCCTGCGCATGGCTAGAGTCTGGCGGGAGAGGTCAGGGAGTAGCATCACCGGCACTTCATTGAATAGGATGGTATCCTGCGTGCTAGCTGCACGCATAATGGTGTCCTTGACCTTGAAAAAGTGGACCCTGCAAAGGGTATCACGGACGAAAGAGGGATCAGGGTTTCTGGGACCCATCGTGTGATGTACGCAATCCAGCTCTATAGGGGTGTCTTTAGCTTGCTGTAGTAATTGATTGAATATGGCGGTAATCACCGCAGCTACATTTTTAGATTCAACGGTTTCTGTATTTCCCTGATCCGTATATTATTACGGCGGTTCCTATTCTCAATGTCATCTTGTGCTGTTGAATTAAGACCGTGTAGGAGTTAAGGGTCTCTTCATGGGATTGTAAGGCGTAACACAGGTCGTCGGCGGTATTTTCAATCTCTTCCATACGCACGCAAATATCTTGTTTAAGATCAGAGATTTCCTGTTTGTAAGTCTGTTCAATACATTTCACACATTGTTCAAAATCAGCATTTGTAGGTAAAGATTTAATATAGATGTGCAGGGACTGCATGAGGGACTGCAGGTCCCAACCATCCTCAGAGCAGAGAAATGTTGGGGAAGGGCTGTGAGATGTCTGCCTGTATCCTGTGTGCCCTGTGGGTTGGTGGCAGAATCCCTGGTGCAGAGAGGGAGCCCTGGGGGCTTACCTGCCCATCTTCATGAAGCTCTGTGTCCCAGGAGGATGAGGAAGGGAGAGGTGCCGGCGCCATCTTGCAGGCTGGGGGCCCGAGGCCTCGGCCGAGGATCCGGACATGTAACGGCTCAGATCACCATCGGACTGGCCCCATGCAAGCCTCCGGGGGGTCCGGTGCTGACTTTAATGATCTAATGATTGGTAAGCTGCAATATATTACATTTTTGGTTTTGGGTTATTATTGCAGGTACTTATAAAGCGACGTCAATTTACACAGCGCTTTACAAATATATTGTACATTCACACCAGTCCCTAACCCTCAAGGGGTGTACAAGCTAAGGTCCCTAACTTACATTCATACATACACATACTAGAGCCAATTTAGACAGGATCCAATTAACCTACCAGCATGTTTTTGGAATGTGGGAGGAAACTGGAGTACCCGGAGGAAACCCACGCAGGCACAGGGAGAGCATGCAAACTCCAGGCAGGTGGTGCCGAGATTGGGATTCGATGACCCTAGTACTGTCAGGCGGAAGTGCTAACCATTTAGCTACTGTGCTGCCCCACTTATTCTGTCCTTGCTAAATGTTTTCTTGTGTGTAACCCAACCCGCAGCTAAACCCTCCTATTCTACAATAAGCCAGACTAAATGTAATCTTGATGTTTTATTAACAAAACAGGGCGGGTGAAACTTTGAGAAAAACAGATGAGAAAAAACATACAATCAATGAATGAAACGTATAAAAAAACAATGAAATAACTAGGCTGCAGATGACAATAAGTCCATGCTCACCAGTGATGCTGCCTGTAGGGGATGTAGGTTTAGTCAACAACAAGTGCTGCAGGTATAATGGCTGATTTCCTCTCACTCAATTCTTAAGAAGAAGTCTGAGCTCCCAAGATGCACCTGTTTCTTTTTTTTTAGAAGGAAGGATGATGAGAGTTTTTATTAAAGGAGAGCTACAGCCAAAGCTAGTTTGGCTGTACTTCTCCTTTGGATTACAGGAGTGCAGTTTGTTCTGCAGTCCTGTGACCCGTTTTCACAGAGCAGGTCCAGGGTGGGGCAAGATTGCGACATATGGTCGGGATTATTATTATTATTATACAGTGTTTATATAGCGCCAAAAGGTTTGCTCAGCGCTGTACATTAAAGTGGGGGGACAGTACATGAGACAATACAGTAACAATACAATACACAAGGGGTTCGAGGGCCCTGCTCTTTCGAGCTTACAATCTAGGAGGGAGGGGGTAGAGGTACAGGAGGAAGTGGCTGTGGGGGATGGAGTGGTAGGAGGAGTGGAGGAGAACGGCTGTTAGTGGAGGGTGGGGTAGGCTTCCCTGAAGAGATGGGTTTTCAGGGTGCGTCTGAAGGTGAGGAGGGTAGGTGACAGTCTAATGGATTGGGGTAGGGAGTTCCAGAGGATGGGGAAAGTCCTGGAGAAGTCCTGCAGTCGGGCGTGGGAAGAGGAGACCAGGGAGCTAGAGAGTAGGAGGTCTTGTGAGGAGCGAAGAGTACGGGTAGAGTGGTATATGGGTATCAGGTCAGTGAGGTGATGGATCGGCACCTGGCTCAGCCTCTCAGCAATCTGCCGAGAGCCTGAGTCAAATCTATTGGCCAAATGTAATATTACAAGGAAGATAGGTATAATGCTTTTCCCTGCTGAAGGCAGAACACCGCTTTAATTTATTCCTGCTAATTTTCTTTCATTTAGTGAGGTCTGTTTTCGTGGGGAAAAGCCCAAAAGCATTGGTTATTTCGTTTACAGCACTGCTATACAGTAGTCATGGTCTACAAAGGATGTGTTACCTTCCCCCTGTATTTGAGTGCTAGAAAAGTTTGATTTTTCTTATGATCACTAATTCAATATGACAGGAGAAAGCAGCTTGAAGTGAACTTTTCCTTTGCCCCAGTAGAAGGGGTCAACAAAACTTCCTCCTTCTCAGCAGCACATACTCCACTTTCCTCGCTTCAATGCCATTTCATTCAGCCATTGGGTCTGGGAAATAAATTACCTATGTAAGCTCCAAGCTGATTTGTTGGAATTTACACAGGGCTTTGTAACCTTTGTAGTCCCATGTGACAGTGATGAGCCTATGACAAGGTACCAGCACTGTCACATGGGAGAAGGTTGTTCCATGTTCAACCATACCAGTAAAGGACTAAATGTAATGACTAGGAAATGAAGAATAGATGAGCATATACAGTTGTGTTCAAAATAAAAGCAGTCAGACATCACTAACCTGATCAATCACTGTTTTTGGTAGAAATGATATTTCTACATGGCAAATAATTTACTAGCAGGTGTAGTAGAGTAATAGAAATCCAACAGACCCAACAGTCATGACATGCATGCTGCTGATTCTGTGTAATTGAATCACTAATTGAAAGGGGCATGTTCAAAATAATAGCAGTGTGGAGTTCTATTAGTGAGGTCATTCATTCTTTGAAAAACAGGTGGCAATTATTGCCCTTATTTAAGGAAGGAAGGCAGCAAATGTTGTACATGCTGGTTACAGTGCATTTCTCTCTGAAATTCTGAGGAAAATGGGTCGTTCCAGACATTGTTCAGAAGAACAGCGTACCTTGATTAAAAAGTTAATTGGAAAGGGGAAAACATATAAAGAAGTTCAGAAATGATAGGCTGCTCAGCTAAAATGATCGCAAATGCTTTAAAATGGCAACCAAAACCTGAAAGACGTGGAAGAAAGCTACCATTGGAATGGATAGAAGAATAGCCAAAATGCCAAGGACTCCGCCAACAATCAGCTCCAGGAAGATCAAAGAAGGTCTAAAGTTACCTGTGAGTACTGTTACAATTAGAAGACGCCTATGTGTAGCCAAGCTATCTGCAAGAAGCCCCCGCAAAGTCCCATTGTTGAAAAAAAGACATGTGCTGAAGAGGTTACAATTTGCCAAAGAGCACATTGACTGGCCTAAAGAGAAATGGCGCAACATTTTGTGGACTGATGAAAGTAAGATTGTTCTTTTTGGGTCTAGTGGAGGGAGAGAGTTTGTCAGACGACCCCCAAACACTGAATTCAAGCCACAGTACACTGTGAAGACAGTGAAGCATGGTTGTGCAAGCATCATGATATGGGGTTGTTTCTCATACTACGGTGTTGGGCCTATTTATCGCATACCAGGGATCATGGATCAGTTTGAATACATCAGAATACTTGAAGAGGTCATGCTGCCTTATGCTGAAGAGGAAATCCCCTTGAAATGGGTGTTCCAACAAGACATCAGTAAACGTGCAACGTCTTGGTTCCAAACCAACAAGATTGACGTTATGGAGTGGCCAGCCCAATCCCTGGTTCTTAATCCAATAGAAATCTTGTGCGGTGACATAAAAAATGCAGTTTCTGAGGCAAAACCAAGAAATAGAGAAGAACTGTGGAATGTAGTCCAATCATCCTGGGCTGGAATACCTGTTCACAGGTGCCAGAAGTTGGTTGACTCCATGCAACACAGATGTACAGCAGTTCTCAGAAACAGTGCTTATACAACTAAATATTCATTAAGTGATTCAAAGGAAAGCAAAATGTTCAAACATTTTTCAGTTTATATATTGAATGTTTGAGTTTGTAAAGAAGAATACAAACACTGCTATTTTTTTGAACAGTCTGATATTCACTTTTCTTCATTTTTTTTAGAAGAAAAAACACAAAGTTGATATATTTTTCTTCATGTTTTGATTTGGAATAGAATGTGTAGTGTTCCCAATGCATTTGTGTGTATAGAAATAAAAGCTATTAGAAAGATTTTGAGCTTTATTCACTTTTTTCAACACACTGCTATTATTTTGAACACAACTGTAAGTGACCCTCTTGCTTTGGCCTGAAAGCAAGAGGGTCACTTATATGCTCATCTATTCTTCTTCTGTTTTGGGCAAAAACAAGAGTTACTTTTCGAATGAGCTGGCATTTTCTTATGCATAGAGTACTGATCAGCTTTTTCTCTGTTTCTCTTGCTGTAGGTTTCATTATCTCACTATTGGTTCATCTGTCAAAGAGATAAATCAACACATAACAATGCAAGCAAGTATCAGCCACAGCTACCTTCCTAGAATCCCCAAATATTCTACAGTTTTTCCTGGATCTCGAAGCCTACATAGTACCAGGACCACTATTCAGCTGGGACTGAGCCTATTCCAATATAATTATCTCTGCGTCCAGTAGAAATGTTATGCTTGTTAAAATATAAAAATAAAATAATACAAAATTGAGTAATACAGCAAGGAAACAATATACAACAATGTTGTCATTTAAAACAGGATTTCCCTGGCAAATTCTTCCTCTACGAAATTCAAAATATCTGAAAATGAAATCTCTTTTCATGGCAGCTGCAGATCTCTATGAGCCATGCTACAGGGGGTCCATTAAACACTGAACATGCTGGCTGACTGATCTCAGTAAAAGTTTATGTAGTGAGACAAATTCTGTTAATTGATTTTTTATACAAGATTCTGAGTTCTATGAGCCTTGGAAAAACAGATTTTCAATTTAATAAAAAGCACTGGCGTAAGAGGGCCTCGAATAAAAAAATGCTTTCAATATTTCTCTTACAATTTCTATATTTGGAATTTTGTTCAGCAAGAAAAGTGTATAACTAAGTATAAATGGGGTCTTTAATGCCATCCTGAATGTAATATACTGTAGGATCTATTGTAGCATCTACATGCATAAAATGTATATTTATATGTTAATAAAAGAGAAGTATTGCCAAGCTTGTTTGGTCACAAGAGTGCACTTACTTATTTCTCCCCATGACCCAGGATCAGACACCAATGGGCCAAAGTCCACTGTTGGCTGACGTCACAGAGCCATTCCAGGCTCTGTATGTATCCCGACAATAATGTTGGGATCCACCCAGATGCCTGACCAGCAGCTTGCCCAGGCTCTCAGTGTGCCAGCTGCCCCAGCTCATCCACAGCCCAGCACTTCAATGAGTGCTGGAGGGGCAGAGCACAGAGTGGTAACTGACAGTCACCGCTCTCTGCTCAGAGCGGACCCGTGAACTGAGCAATCGGCAGTCACATGATCACTCAGTTCTCAGGATTAGAGCCAATGGGGAACAGAGACGAGCATGTATGTTTGCTTTTTTTTTCTTCCTCACACTTCTCCTTTAACCGCTTGCCAACCACATCACTTAGATGTATCTAGTAAGTGATCCAGCACTTCCAGGTAGGGGTGCATGTGCCACCCTGGATGTGCTGTGATTAGGCACAATCCCAGCCGATCAGCAGATCCCGGCCAATGACTGATGGCGAGGAGGAAGACAGGGCAGAATGTGTATGCAAGCAATACAGAGCTCTACCCTGTCAGCAAGGATGTGCCAATTTTTGTTTCCCAGCAAAGGGGGATAAAACCAGCTCATCCCCTAGTACTGAAAAAGCACCTCACAGTACACACACTGTTACGCATACACTTAAACCTTTGATCGCCCTAGATATTAACCCCTTCCCAACCAGTGTCATTAGTACAGTGTCAATGTACAGTATATTATTAGCAGTGATCACTGTATTAGTGTCACTGATTCCCACAAAGTGTTAGTCTATCCAAAAAGAACTACAAGATTTTGGTTGGGTTTGGGTTTTACAGTGTAAACTAAACCAAAGTGTCAAATATTCCACTCTTCTATAGCATCTCTATAGCATCTTAACTACCTATTTACACCATTGCAATTGAAGGTTACTACAAACTACATTAACATATGTCACGTGTGTTAGGGCTCTTTCATGGCTACTGCCCTCTGAAAAGCAATTTATGATGCATCGTTTTTCAGAGGACGGTATAGCAGCAGCTGGTAGGTGTTCAGGAGGTGCTAATGCCAGTCCTAATGCCTGTTTTTTGTTAACTTTTTTTTTTACGAAATTGACAATTTTACATTGCAGAATTGTGCTGCACTTGTGAGCCAAGGGTTTGGTTTGTAGTTGTGATGCAGGACCATTGAGCGAGGTAAACAGGCAGTGCCACCTGTCGAACTCTGCATCCCAAATTTAAATTGTATCTGAGAAACTAAGCATTATGGCTGTGGCATGAGTACAGCCCTGTCAGGCTGTATTGTTTGAATTGCAGTGGGTGCCCAGTGGGCAGTAATACTGTGGCACAGCCTCCTGTTCTTACCAGCCCCTGGCCACCAGCGTGAAAGATCCCATAACAAGCTGCAGTGCCATTTATTTTGAATGGCACCTCAACACACTAAGGCATTCTAGCTCTGATGCACGTGTTGCAGCACACCAGAATGCATTCTAATGTGCTCCCATGTGTTGTAATGCACTGCGTCAGAAAAAATGCTGCATGCCCATTTTTTGCTCTTTTCATTTGCATTTGTAGCCCATTCAAAATGAATATGCTGCCTCAACACAATGCATGACTTGACACACATTAAATCAAAATTAAACCTCTGCAATTTGTTTTTTTGTTATACACACAGAGAAGTGTAAACAGGCCCTGAAGGTCTGGACAATACTATAGCACTTATAGCATGGTGTCCACAGTAGTGTCCACATAAGGAAAACGATTGCTAAGCAGGACACAACATATTATGCATGCTGTCTCTCTGGCTTGACTAATGCTACTACAATTCACTTTACATATTATTGTACAATTATCCAAAATGTATGAGCGTGAACAATGGGGTTTAAAAAAACCTGCTTTAGGTGTAATTCCACTTTATACATCTCAGAGAGGCTGTAATACATCCTTTAGGCTCCCTTTAGACATGCATTGTAGTAATGTGTGGTAAATATACAAGGAACAACTACAGCTGCGAGAAATGCATCTGTGCTGCAGCATACTGCAATACACATGCAGTGCATTCTTGTGCACTGCGATACAACGCGTCAGGTTTTTTTGTCCAGGTGGGGAGCCCACTCACACTGTTGCAATGGGTCAGTGCACCTCTGTTAATATGTATTGCATCATGGCAGCCAAATCACTTGAATTGGCTGCCTAACACACCAAAATGCACCAAAATACAGCATTTTCGGCAGCACAGCACACTGCAACGAGTAAAACAAATCTAAATGCCTAAGCACAATTTTGCAACATTGACATGTGTTAGTAAAACCGTACATATCATCACAACTACTTTGTACATCCAGGTGTTATACCTTGTTTTTTTCAGGACAAATTGGGCTTTCATTTGGTGGTAAATGGTAATGGATATCTCCTGATTTTTTTTTTATTATCAAAGGAAAACTGGCTCAAAATAGTAAAAAAAAAAAAATTTTTTTTGTAGCTGTGTGTTTCTTGTTACTACCATGACCTACCACCAAAGAACAACCCAAAATAAATTTTCCAGCTCTTGATGATCGCAGCGATACCATATATGTGTATGCTATTTGTTGTTTGTACCCGTAGTACAGCCCAGAAAAAATAGTGCACATTTTGCTTTTGTCTTTTTTTACTTAAAACACACTGACACATTGACACTAACTGACACTGATATCAATTTTTTTAAATCCTGACCTTTGACTCTGACCTTGACCTTTGGCCCTGACCTTGACCTACACACTAGCCCTGGCACTGAACTAGATCAAACCTTGATCTAGATATTTTTTCTTTATTTTTTCCTTTTTTAATTAATTTATTTATGTATCTTTTTTTTTTTCTACAAACATTTTTTCCCCCTCTATGCCAGGAGTTAGAGAGATACAATATATCTCTCTCCTTCATTCATAGAGAGAGAAAAAAAAAACAAGGGGGCCGGGCTGTACAGTGACTGATCACTGTGATAGCCAAAGTGATTCAGATTTGGGAGTCCTCGTTAAAACGGGACCTGGTGCTCTCAGTGCCACCACAGTCTTTGTGCTGGGAGTGTGCCGTGCGGTGCATTCCCAGTACAAAGACAGGTACTCAAATATGTGGCCCCATGGAAAAAAGCCCAGTTCTGTGAGGCCGCATATTTGTGTTACATTGGCATCAAGGGGTTAAGAAGGGTATAATGCGTGTGTAGCTTGATAACACCTGTTCCCAATGGTTGCCCTGACCTTGCAAACCAACCAATACCTCTTGGTTCAGACCTATTTCAACAGTATAGGTTAATAATGAAAGAGACACAATTCTTTAGTAACACCTCTATTTTAGTCTTGTTCAAAAGAGTAGACCACAAGAATAATGAGTTTAGGTTACACAACCACAGTTAACACATTAAAATAGAACACTGGTAAAATAGGAATAATCAATTAGCAACGTTTAACAAATTATACACTCATAAGTAGTAAGCTTCAACAATGCTCATGTGGTGATCAGCGTCACCGCTGTGCTGAACTGATGTGCAGGGTCCCGCAGAAATAGACAATCTGTCTCTGGAGGAGAACGGCAGACCCCATGTTCAACTCTGAATTTCACTCCAAGAGAGCAAGCCAGTCCCTTACTTTTGAATATATCTGCTCTCCCAGCATCCTTCTGGTTCGCTAGCTCTCTGGTAGTTGTAGTTCCATCAGCACTCAGAAATACAGTATGTATTGGCTATAGGACTACAGGTCCCAAGATCATCTGCTGTCAGAAGAACTAGATCCACTCTGCTTAGGGGAAGTGATGTAGCAGTCCCAGTACTGGACACTAGGGGAAAAAGGATTAACCATAGTCTCATCTGTAAATGTCTCTGAAAGGCATAATGATATAGCCGGCACCTGGCTGCACGTGTTACCATGTTTTTCAGTAACACACACATTAATGCAGCTCAATAGTATGAACAGATCGTAAGGCATGACATATATGCAATAATGCATTGCATCAGACTGCAGATGTCTGCTGAAGGGCTCAGGAAAACACCAAACTTCACAGCATTTCTGGCAAAGTCTTACCAGAATGTATGAGCATCTTTTCTGGTAATCACGCTGTTCTATTGATTGTAATAACAGTCTATGAAAAGTAAAATATTTGGGAGCATTAACAGTGAACAGATTGGCAATTTGTGGAAAATGTAATATTGAATATTTTATACCCGTAACTCTTTAGACTGTATTGTTTTTCTGCAAGTATTGATTTTCAGAAGGCAACAGTAACACTGAAATGTTATTGTTCCATCCTGCCCATTACATCAAGCACCATTGCTAAGAGATCAAGAACCAAACAGAAAATGAGGCACATAAGAGAACACTAGAACATTCATCACCTGTGACTGTGCAGCAAATATAAAAAAAACTTTGGAATAGACACGAGTGCAGTGCTGACAATTCGCATGCAGGATATTCTCTGAACCTTACATAAGAATAGTATCAGTACAAGTGGCATAGAAGAGCGAATGCTGATAAAGCGGTCAGTGCATGGCAATACCCTTTAGGGCTTGTTCACACGTGTGGTGATTTTGAAGAATGTAGCAATGATCAATAAAGCACCTATAGCATATATGTTGTGTTTTTGACACATTTTGTTTTGTTTTTGAAGCAGTGAAAAGCATCATGAATTCTTAATAAATATAAAAACTATAAAAATATTTACTGTGCTTAGATAAACCACCCTAAAGCAGCCAGCATAAACTTGATTGATTATCAAATACAACATAAAGGGTATTCTGATGTAGTGCTTAAGTGGTGATAATAAAATCCATACAATTAAGACAAGTCTTTATGTAAAAAACAGATACAAAATCTTTATTGAAAGGATAGGATCCCAACACCAATTCTGTGAGATGTAAACATGCTGCACCACAGGTGATAGATCCAAGCAGCTTACCAGATGGATATGATCCTCAAATTATAGAGTGGGAATAAAAGCCGTATATCTCCATAGAAAGCCTCTATATTCATCCCATGAGGAGTATAGGATTTCAGCTCATATATCCATTGGGTTATAACTTTGAGATCTTCCTCCAGATATAGCTTCCTCTCCAATCAGGGGAATACTTATCAATTGCCATAAAAATGGTTCCCATATAAATTATATACTTCAAACATACTTCACTATGGCTGTCCACTCTAATATTTGTATGAGGGGGTTCTTTCCATCACTGCTTCTGGAGCGACGGTATCTGGCCATGGTTTTGAGAGGACTGATGTGGAGCCAGGCTTTCTATGGAGATATTGGGCTTTTATGGCCACTCTATAATTTTAGGGTCATATCAATCTGGTAAGCTGCTTGGCTCTATCACCTGAGGTGCAGTGTGTTTACATCTCCTCACAGAATTGGTGTTGGGATTTTGCATCTGTTTTTTACATAAAGACTTGTCTTAATAAATGCCCATAAAAGTGTTGTTTTTCTAGTGGGAAAAGCCTAAAGGGGAAGTGATGTAGAGGAAATTATCTGCTTTAAGGCATAGTTAGGTTGTGGTGTGATAGCAACATTCTTGGGAATTCTCCAGAAGATGGATTCATATACTTTGATCTCTCTGACACTTGGCATTGTCCAGCTCAACTTTGCTGACACAGAAAGCTTTGCCACTGACAATATTGCTCAATGCCTCTGCTCTCACCTTGCACTGTCAGTATTGCTGGCTGGTTGATGCTTTTGAATGCACACAAAAGCAAATGGTGTTACCACAAGGCTGCTCTGTACAAACAGGAAGTGGCTGGAACTGTTCTGTACAAGCAGGAAGTGGCTGGAGCTGCTCTGTACAAAGAGGAAGTGGCTGGAACTGTTCTATACAAGCAGGAAGTGGCTGGAACTGTTCTGTACAAACAGGAAGTGGCTGGAGCTGCCCTGTACAAACAGGAAGTGGCTGGAGATGCCCTGTACAAATAGGAAGTGGCTGGAGCTGCCCTGTACAAACAGGAAGTGGCTGGAACTGCTCTGTACAAACATAAAGTGGCTGGAACTGCTTTGTACAAACAGAAAATGTCTGGAGGTGTTCTGTCCACACAGGAAGTGGCTGGAGCTATATCACAACAACAAAGCAGGAGCAAGCCACCAAAAATGACACTAATTGTTAATGTCAAAAACACATCTCCGACTCACTTATATAAGTGTGGATACATAAACCGAGGGAACAGCATACTAAACAATATGATAGTGTGACAAGAACACACCTATCTGAAAAAGAAGGTTTCTAAGTAATCCACGCGGAGTAGTGTGAATTCAAAGGAATTTAACAATACTTTATTTGATCGCATAGATCATAGGGAGGTTAAACATGAGCACGGTGTACATATGAAAAAAATAAAATCATGTTAAAAAACACTTAGCGTCTTCAATTTAGGGTCATCTTGGCCAACAGAGCACCATATAAGGCAGAGTGGTGTAATGATGAAATAATTATCCTGGATTTCCGTAGGTTTCCTGCTTAATATTTGTGTGAGCCGTGTATTCAGTGGGTGTGTTCCCAGTATATGTCAGGGACCTCCTGGAATGTACAAGCTGGAACACAAAAATACATGGTATATATCTAGCAATATGGAGACCAAATCACATCCAAAATTAACCAGACCTCCCTCAACAATAGTCAATGGATACTGCTGTTACCTTCTCAAAGGTGAAACTATCATACCCGCCTCTCAAGTGTAGGGACTTCCTGGATAGCCACCCCAAATGGAACAAGGTCCACAGTACCAAATGATTCTGAGGATATACATAGAAAAAAATTAAATGTGTAGATCTTGGGCATCAGGTAACCCCGAAAACAAAACACATATAAAAATGTGGATATATTACCATCAATGAGGATCAAGAAGACTCTTGTCGACTTTAACTAAGATCAGGTCCTTGATGCTTTTTCAAAGATGCATATGGGGGTGAGGGACCAGGTATACACGATGCGTGGATTTCAAGCACATATAATGTGTATATAGCATATAGCAGGCCGTAAATACCTGAGTTTAATATACCCAATAAAGGGTTTCCAAAAATTGCTCAATTTGAGAAGGTTATTTGCGGTTTTATAAGGATGTGGCTATGTCACAGCAAAAAATACCTGAGTAGGATAGCGTATATATATATATATATATGTAGATTCTCCTCCTGAGAGGAATTCCAAAAAATTCCCCGAGTATACAGGGTAAATTAGGCCCATGAAGCATGCCCTATTAACGCCATGTAGGCTCTGTAAATCTCAACAGCCGTAAGCTTTTAAATAACTTGCCACCGGTGGAAGATATGTTTCCCTGAGGGATTGCCATTTGCGAACCGCTGTGATAATAGCCCACTGGTAGTTCTCAAAAGGTCTTGGGCCTACCTAACAGGGAGCTGTGACACCGCCGTTCCTTCCCGCCTCGTGGGCGCCGCACCCTGTGAAGACGCCGAGCGTAGTGACGTCGATACGTTGACGCGTTTCGTCCGCCAATCACCGCAGACTTCGTCAGAACTGGGAGGGGACTTCAATCCTTTGCCTTATATGGTGCACTAATTGCATACCAGAAAGTCTCCACCTCGCCATCTTGTGTTGAAAGAATATCACTACATTGGGAATATCCAAAAGTGAATTAAAACACATATCTTGAATTTTAAAATGATTGCTGGATGTAGAAGAGGAGCCTAATTACTATAGATCAAATTATCTTCCAAAAGAATGATAAACAGGAGATTATTATTAGCATATTTCACGTTCACATAGGGAAACATCAAAACCAAGTCCAGCTACCAGAATTTCAAAATCAGTCCTATTATTCTATATGCTCACCACCTAATAAGAGTAGAAAAGGTTGAACAATTAGGTTCATATTTTGTCCACAGAGGCCCATATTTAGTTCATATATAGGATATCGCAATGTAGATTATAACTCAGGGTATATAGAGAGTTCAAGGGAATTCATTTCAAAAACACCCCAAAGTTGAGTTCCGTGTTTAATCCAGATGGGACAAGTGCCCCTAGGGTATAAATCCAGAATTTTTCTTTTTGTAGGAGGACTTTATCAAAATCACCCCGACGAGCCGAAATATTCAGCAGAAAGATCCCTTTTACTTTTAGACCATCTGTTTTACCCCCGTGTACTTCTTTAAAGTGTTGCGCCAGTGGGTTCACTTTTTCTCCCTTTCTTACATTCCTATTTTCATTTCTAATGTCTCTCAGATGTTCACCGATCCTAGTCCTAAGGCTTCTTTTGGTTTTACCTATATATATCTTTTTACATGGACATTCTATCATGTATATCATTTTACTACTAGAACAATTAATGAAGCTTCGTATTTGAAATGTCCTAGAGTTATCATTGTTGAAAAACTAATATAAACCATATAAATGCTGCGCTACATTCAAAATTAAAGTGAATGTGGAATCCAATAATCTAAATCAATATAGTGACAATATTATGTAAATAAATATATAAGTGCTTAATGATAACAAAAATTATCACATCAAACACCCCAAAAAAATTATAAAAACACAAACTAAAATCTATACGCATGTGCATAAATTACACATACATATAGTTATATCACACGTGCAAATGTGAAGTGAAATAATGGCTTATTAAACGCACAGAAAAACAAATCTATAAATGTTGAAGGTGAAAAAAATGTGAAGTGAAATAATTGCTTATTAAACGCACAGAAAGTCCAATTAAATGTTGAAGGTGAACAAAAATGATAACGGTGTTTCCAATAATACTGCAAAGTGACCACAGGTGAACCAAATCGTGCAGGTATCTGAGTGTAGATAGAGCTTGTGAATCCAACCACCTTCTGGATTAGCCTCTCACCTCAACCCTTCGACCCTTGCGGATCAAAGAGCAATAATGGATCCCTCTCACAGATCCTCCAGGCACCACAGCCTTCCAGAAACGCTTTTCAAATTTCAATAATCCCACTCAAGCTCTTCTCCAGGTATAGGTGAAACATCAATCCCTCAGAACAAAAAGAGGAATCCTCCCATAGTGTAGTATATTTATTTGTTTATACCATAGGAACATAGGAACATAAACTTGTAGGTAGAAAATTCCACTTACATAGCAGCCAGTCCACATGAGACCCTCATGCTCTCAGATGAGGATAAATCTGTGTTGTTGGGTGTACAGCTGAATAACAGGTGTACCAAGATGGCCGCCACGCCGGAAATACGTCACCGCGCTTACGCCGACGCGTTACGTCACAATATCACGTGACTTCATCAGGGCTGTCAATCACAGTGACGATAGCTCTTTATATACCCGGCCAGGATAGAGGGAACCACCCACATCAACATTCCATTCAGCCTAATCACAACTATACTTCCTGCAGCCATTAAACTGAAGACCACTGGGGACTATTATGCAAGGATGCCAGATTTACATCTATATTAGGCACATTTACACAGAAAAAAGAGGAATGTGTAATAATGCACCAGAGAAACATAGCAAAAATATAATCGATTCTGCAGCAGGCACATTTACACAGGGAAGAATATAATAATGTACCAACCTGCAATGTAGGTTATATTAAACAGAAACAACCTAATGCCCATTCCCTTTTATAATATTTTAATTAATTATTTAAAAAATATATAAAAATAAATAAAAAATATATATATAAAAAGGACCATATCTCACATAATTATAGACCAACAACTAATGATCCATAACCATGTATGCCAATACACAGCCCATACCTATTATTATATAAATACAATTAACACAAAACGGAAACATACATATACTTCTGCGTATAAGGACGCATACGTATATATATATAATCCTACAGATTAAATAATCATAAAAAAAATTTAAAATTAAATTAAAAGAAATATTTTAATATTTCATTAATAAGAATATTTTAATTATTTTTGAAATAATTTTTTTATATAGAACAGAGAATATTAATTTTAGTTGATAACTACATCCTTCACCAGCACTTAAAGGACAACTCCGAAAAAAACTCACACATATATATACTATCTGAAAGCATGAGTTTACATGATCAAAATTAAAAATAAAAATAAATATAAAAAATCTATACCCATAGCACCACCTCAAATTACCTCAGAAATCAGAAATAAAACAGTTTACATCAAACTCGATATTCAAACCATTAGGGAAATAAGTATGCATACTATAAATCCACTTGGATTCTAATTGGCTCAAAGTGCGCACCTTATGACTGCCTCGCCAATGTCTCTTGTATTTTGTAATACCCCAAAATTTTAATTCACTAGGGTCTTTGTTGTGACATTTGGCAAAATGCTTAGAGACGCTATGCTTCGGGAACCCCTTCTTAATATTTTGTACGTGTTCCCGGAGCCTGACCCAAAGTGGTCGTTTAGTTCTCCCTATATATTGCATTCCGCAACTACATTGCAGCGCGTACACAACTCCCTCTGTCCTACAAGTAATACATTCTTCAATTTTAAATTCTTTCTTGCTCACAGATGAAGAAAAAGTCATCAATTTCTTATTCTTGCCTTTTGTAGCTTTGCACGCATAACAGGTTCTACATGGAAAAAACCCATTTATATCCAGAAAGGTGACATTCTTTTTATTGGGTGGATCAAGAACGTTTTTAACGATTTTATCTCTTAATGAAGGGGCTTTTCTATATCTGAAACTGGGGAAATCTGATATTATCTCTTTCAGGGCCGGATCAGCTTTCAATAATGACCAATTTTTTCTAAAGATAGTTTCCACTTTCTTATAATGGACATTAAAGTCTAAACATATTACAAGCTGATCTTTCTGTTTCTCATTTTTCTCACGATCTACCAGCAACACGTCTCTATTGGTGTTCCCAACTTCTTGGATCGTGTTACTAATAGAATCTGGCTGATAACCTTTGGCTTTAAACCTCTGACCTAAATTCTGTGCTTGACTCATAAAGTCCTCCTGCATCGTACAGTTTCTCCTGAGTCTAATCATTTGACCTTTAGGTATGTTTAATAACCACGGCGGGAAGTGGCAACTGTCTCGAGGAATGTATCCATTCCTATCAACACTCTTAAAGAATGTCTTAGTAACAATATTGTTTTGTATGATGTTAATATCTAGATCTAGGAAGTTAATCCGCTCACGGCTATGTTCCCATGTAAGAACAATATTTTTATCATTCCTATTTAGATTCTCACAGAAACATAATAAATCTTCTTCTCTTCCCTTCCATATTAATATGATATCATCTATATATCTTTTAAACAAAATAAGTTCTTTCGGAGGACTCAAATAGACTGCCATCTCTTCCCAATGTGCCATGAACATGTTTGCCACACTGGGAGCAAAACGGGCTCCCATGGCCACACCCTTAATTTGATTATAAAACGTGTTCATATGCCAAAAATAATTATGTTTTAAACAAAATTCTAAACAGTCCAAAATATATTTTCTCTGCCCTCTTTTCAGATTTCCATATTTTCTTAAACCCCATTCCGTAGCTTCCATCCCTTCTGTATGACCAATGATCGTGTATAACGATGAGACGTCAGCTGTTGCCAAGATCACATCATTACCATCTACATTCTCCAACAATTGGATTAGGTGCTTAGTATCTCTCAGATACGACCTAGTCAATCTCACCAATGGTTGGAGAAACATATCCACGTATTGCCCTAATCGTGCCATTAAAGATCCAATCCCATTAACTATAGGACGTCCCGGAGGGCAAATACTATTTTTATGGATTTTTGGGATAGTATAGATAATGGGAATTCTACACATTTCAGGAACAAGATATCTGGCTTCTTTTTTACTCAGATACTCTTTCTCACATCCTCTTTTAATCAACCTTTCTAGATCTTTCTTATATTTAATCGTGGGGTCCTTCTTAATTACTTCATAGGTATTATTATCACCCAATTGGGTACCCAGTTCTTCCAAATAATAATTCTTTGACATGACCACAATACCCCCTCCCTTATCGGCCGGCCTGACCACTATGTCATTTCTTTGTGTTAACATCTTAATTCCTTTTTGCATGTCTATATTAGGCCGAAACCTAGGGAGTTTAAGGGATTCCAAATCTTGGCTTACCATTTTTTTAAAGGATTCTATTTGACAATTATTGCTAATCTGAGGGTTAAATAGGGATTTATTCCTTAATCGAGTATGTTGAATATCACTAACTGGTGCATTTTTAGTCGCATTCTTAGTACTAGACAGACCCATAAAATACTTCTTGATGTTAATCTTTCTGATGAATTTCTGTAAGTCTATAAAAATATCAAATTTGTTAGCTGGTTTTGGAGGGGCAAACTTCAATCCCTTATCCAATACGAGAATTTCTTCCTTGGTGAGTATAGTACCACTAATATTAAAAATACCCTCTCCTACTACTCTCTTTTTCGCTTGGACCTTCCGTCCTGCTCTACACCCTCTTGTCTTCCGGGACTTGAATTGGCACATACTTCTTTCCGGGGACTTCTCTCCCCACCCTCCTTCCCTAAAAAATTCCTCTGTTGGTAATCATAGTCCAATGGTTCATATCTATTATAAACCGGGATGGGACTCCTCCCTTCATACCGTGGTCCCTGCCATCCTAATTGATCCTGTCTAGGACTCCTGGGATAGTAGGGCCTATTGTCCTATTTGGCCTATTGTCCTGTCTCGGACTCCTAGGGTAAAATGGTCTATCATCCTGTCTCAGTGTGGCAAACATGTTCATGGCACATTGGGAAGAGATGGCAGTCTATTTGAGTCCTCCGAAAGAACTTATTTTGTTTAAAAGATATATAGATGATATCATATTAATATGGAAGGGAAGAGAAGAAGATTTATTATGTTTCTGTGAGAATCTAAATAGGAATGATAAAAATATTGTTCTTACATGGGAACATAGCCGTGAGCGGATTAACTTCCTAGATCTAGATATTAACATCATACAAAACAATATTGTTACTAAGACATTCTTTAAGAGTGTTGATAGGAATGGATACATTCCTCGAGACAGTTGCCACTTCCCGCCGTGGTTATTAAACATACCTAAAGGTCAAATGATTAGACTCAGGAGAAACTGTACGATGCAGGAGGACTTTATGAGTCAAGCACAGAATTTAGGTCAGAGGTTTAAAGCCAAAGGTTATCAGCCAGATTCTATTAGTAACACGATCCAAGAAGTTGGGAACACCAATAGAGACGTGTTGCTGGTAGATCGTGAGAAAAATGAGAAACAGAAAGATCAGCTTGTAATATGTTTAGACTTTAATGTCCATTATAAGAAAGTGGAAACTATCTTTAGAAAAAATTGGTCATTATTGAAAGCTGATCCGGCCCTGAAAGAGATAATATCAGATTTCCCCAGTTTCAGATATAGAAAAGCCCCTTCATTAAGAGATAAAATCGTTAAAAACGTTCTTGATCCACCCAATAAAAAGAATGTCACCTTTCTGGATATAAATGGGTTTTTTCCATGTAGAACCTGTTATGCGTGCAAAGCTACAAAAGGCAAGAATAAGAAATTGATGACTTTTTCTTCATCTGTGAGCAAGAAAGAATTTAAAATTGAAGAATGTATTACTTGTAGGACAGAGGGAGTTGTGTACGCGCTGCAATGTAGTTGCGGAATGCAATATATAGGGAGAACTAAACGACCACTTTGGGTCAGGCTCCGGGAACACGTACAAAATATTAAGAAGGGGTTCCCGAAGCATAGCGTCTCTAAGCATTTTGCCAAATGTCACAACAAAGACCCTAGTGAATTAAAATTTTGGGGTATTACAAAATACAAGAGACATTGGCGAGGCAGTCATAAGGTGCGCACTTTGAGCCAATTAGAATCCAAGTGGATTTATAGTATGCATACTTATTTCCCTAATGGTTTGAATATCGAGTTTGATGTAAACTGTTTTATTTCTGATTTCTGAGGTAATTTGAGGTGGTGCTATGGGTATAGATTTTTTATATTTATTTTTATTTTTAATTTTGATCATGTAAACTCATGCTTTCAGATAGTATATATATGTGTGAGTTTTTTTCGGAGTTGTCCTTTAAGTGCTGGTGAAGGATGTAGTTATCAACTAAAATTAATATTCTCTGTTCTATATAAAAAAATTATTTCAAAAATAATTAAAATATTCTTATTAATGAAATATTAAAATATTTCTTTTAATTTAATTTTAAATTTTTTTTTATGATTATTTAATCTGTAGGATTATATATATATACGTATGCGTCCTTATACGCAGAAGTATATGTATGTTTCCGTTTTGTGTTAATTGTATTTATATAATAATAGGTATGGGCTGTGTATTGGCATACATGGTTATGGATCATTAGTTGTTGGTCTATAATTATGTGAGATATGGTCCTTTTTATATATATATTTTTTATTTATTTTTATATATTTTTTAAATAATTAATTAAAATATTATAAAAGGGAATGGGCATTAGGTTGTTTCTGTTTAATATAACCTACATTGCAGGTTGGTACATTATTATATTCTTCCCTGTGTAAATGTGCCTGCTGCAGAATCGATTATATTTTTGCTATGTTTCTCTGGTGCATTATTACACATTCCTCTTTTTTCTGTGTAAATGTGCCTAATATAGATGTAAATCTGGCATCCTTGCATAATAGTCCCCAGTGGTCTTCAGTTTAATGGCTGCAGGAAGTATAGTTGTGATTAGGCTGAATGGAATGTTGATGTGGGTGGTTCCCTCTATCCTGGCCGGGTATATAAAGAGCTATCGTCACTGTGATTGACAGCCCTGATGAAGTCACGTGATATTGTGACGTAACGCGTCGGCGTAAGCGCGGTGACGTATTTCCGGCGTGGCGGCCATCTTGGTACACCTGTTATTCAGCTGTACACCCAACAACACAGATTTATCCTCATCTGAGAGCATGAGGGTCTCATGTGGACTGGCTGCTATGTAAGTGGAATTTTCTACCTACAAGTTTATGTTCCTATGTTCCTATGGTATAAACAAATAAATATACTACACTATGGGAGGATTCCTCTTTTTGTTCTGAGGGATTGATGTTTCACCTATACCTGGAGAAGAGCTTGAGTGGGATTATTGAAATTTGAAAAGCGTTTCTGGAAGGCTGTGGTGCCTGGAGGATCTGTGAGAGGGATCCATTATTGCTCTTTGATCCGCAAGGGTCGAAGGGTTGAGGTGAGAGGCTAATCCAGAAGGTGGTTGGATTCACAAGCTCTATCTACACTCAGATACCTGCACGATTTGGTTCACCTGTGGTCACTTTGCAGTATTATTGGAAACACCGTTATCATTTTTGTTCACCTTCAACATTTAATTGGACTTTCTGTGCGTTTAATAAGCAATTATTTCACTTCACATTTTTTTCACCTTCAACATTTATAGATTTGTTTTTCTGTGCGTTTAATAAGCCATTATTTCACTTCACATTTGCACGTGTGATATAACTATATGTATGTGTAATTTATGCACATGCGTATAGATTTTAGTTTGTGTTTTTATAATTTTTTTGGGGTGTTTGATGTGATAATTTTTGTTATCATTAAGCACTTATATATTTATTTACATAATATTGTCACTATATTGATTTAGATTATTGGATTCCACATTCACTTTAATTTTGAATGTAGCGCAGCATTTATATGGTTTATATTCACTTGATCACTGGTATATGATTTAATGCTAGCAGCTGTTTGGGGTTCATATATTTTATGTGTATTATTTAAAACACTATATTTGGAGCGCAGGAGGGTCACACCATTATTGCTAATATCATTACCTTTTTTCTCCCGCTAGCTCAGAATGGAGGTGTTTAATTTCTTAGAAAATAGGTCTATCAATATAGAGGATATTTTCAGTAAAACTCCGCATGAGCCCATAGGTGATTTAAATACACTGTACAGAAGATTGGGTCATGTAATGGAGAAAAAGGTTAGACTATGGTGGGACATGGTCACCCATGAAAAATATCTTAAAGAGAGACTAGTCCCAAGAAGATTAAGATGGGATGTGCCCATTAGTGATGGTTTGATAGACCAGGAATCAAAAAATGAATGGTTTGACTTTTTTCAGGAAAAGGGTTTAGAATTAATGAGATTTTTATTAAAACGCAAACAGAGAAAATTAAGAATTTTAGAGACACAAATTTTAGAGATTAAAGAAAAGATGGAACCACATAAGGAATCTCCAGAAATGGTCAATCTTGCTAAAAGATTAAATAAAGATTTGGAGAAAGTTGATGTAGAAGTGAAAAATAAAAAGATGAAAAAATATCAAAGGGATATGAATGATTTTAGTAAAGATCAAGTCTTTAAATGGCAATCTTCAGGTGTAGAATCAGAATGTAGTTCAGTTGACACTACTCCCGTTAAAGAAGTACGTGTAGAACCTATGAAGGGACATATGAATGATCATCCTAAAGAAGCTAGAAGTCAGGATAAAGGGAATTCTCAAAAGAATTATCCCAAAGGAGATAAGGGACACCAGACACCATATAATGGATGGAGACCTAAGAATGGTGGTTTGTTTCATAATAAACCACAGGGGAAAAATAATGGACATGGTAAATCCTATCGTCCACCTTATAGACCTTATTATCCCAAACCTAATCATTATTATCAACAGCCTTATGGTCCTCCTTATTTCCCGAGACAGGATGATAGACCATTTTACCCTAGGAGTCCGAGACAGGACAATAGGCCCTACTATCCCAGGAGTCCTAGACAGGATCAATTAGGATGGCAGGGACCACGGTATGAAGGGAGGAGTCCCATCCCGGTTTATAATAGATATGAACCATTGGACTATGATTACCAACAGAGGAATTTTTTAGGGAAGGAGGGTGGGGAGAGAAGTCCCCGGAAAGAAGTATGTGCCAATTCAAGTCCCGGAAGACAAGAGGGTGTAGAGCAGGACGGAAGGTCCAAGCGAAAAAGAGAGTAGTAGGAGAGGGTATTTTTAATATTAGTGGTACTATACTCACCAAGGAAGAAATTCTCGTATTGGATAAGGGATTGAAGTTTGCCCCTCCAAAACCAGCTAACAAATTTGATATTTTTATAGACTTACAGAAATTCATCAGAAAGATTAACATCAAGAAGTATTTTATGGGTCTGTCTAGTACTAAGAATGCGACTAAAAATGCACCAGTTAGTGATATTCAACATACTCGATTAAGGAATAAATCCCTATTTAACCCTCAGATTAGCAATAATTGTCAAATAGAATCCTTTAAAAAAATGGTAAGCCAAGATTTGGAATCCCTTAAACTCCCTAGGTTTCGGCCTAATATAGACATGCAAAAAGGAATCAAGATGTTAACACAAAGAAATGACATAGTGGTCAGGCCGGCCGATAAGGGAGGGGGTATTGTGGTCATGTCAAAGAATTATTATTTGGAAGAACTGGGTACCCAATTGGGTGATAATAATACCTATGAAGTAATTAAGAAGGACCCCACGATTAAATATAAGAAAGATCTAGAAAGGTTGATTAAAAGAGGATGTGAGAAAGAGTATCTGAGTAAAAAAGAAGCCAGATATCTTGTTCCTGAAATGTGTAGAATTCCCATTATCTATACTATCCCAAAAATCCATAAAAATAGTATTTGCCCTCCGGGACGTCCTATAGTTAATGGGATTGGATCTTTAATGGCACGATTAGGGCAATACGTGGATATGTTTCTCCAACCATTGGTGAGATTGACTAGGTCGTATCTGAGAGATACTAAGCACCTAATCCAATTGTTGGAGAATGTAGATGGTAATGATGTGATCTTGGCAACAGCTGACGTCTCATCGTTATACACGATCATTGGTCATACAGAAGGGATGGAAGCTACGGAATGGGGTTTAAGAAAATATGGAAATCTGAAAAGAGGGCAGAGAAAATATATTTTGGACTGTTTAGAATTTTGTTTAAAACATAATTATTTTTGGCATATGAACACGTTTTATAATCAAATTAAGGGTGTGGCCATGGGAGCCCGTTTTGCTCCCAGTGTGGCAAACATGTTCATGGCACATTGGGAAGAGATGGCAGTCTATTTGAGTCCTCCGAAAGAACTTATTTTGTTTAAAAGATATATAGATGATATCATATTAATATGGAAGGGAAGAGAAGAAGATTTATTATGTTTCTGTGAGAATCTAAATAGGAATGATAAAAATATTGTTCTTACATGGGAACATAGCCGTGAGCGGATTAACTTCCTAGATCTAGATATTAACATCATACAAAACAATATTGTTACTAAGACATTCTTTAAGAGTGTTGATAGGAATGGATACATTCCTCGAGACAGTTGCCACTTCCCGCCGTGGTTATTAAACATACCTAAAGGTCAAATGATTAGACTCAGGAGAAACTGTACGATGCAGGAGGACTTTATGAGTCAAGCACAGAATTTAGGTCAGAGGTTTAAAGCCAAAGGTTATCAGCCAGATTCTATTAGTAACACGATCCAAGAAGTTGGGAACACCAATAGAGACGTGTTGCTGGTAGATCGTGAGAAAAATGAGAAACAGAAAGATCAGCTTGTAATATGTTTAGACTTTAATGTCCATTATAAGAAAGTGGAAACTATCTTTAGAAAAAATTGGTCATTATTGAAAGCTGATCCGGCCCTGAAAGAGATAATATCAGATTTCCCCAGTTTCAGATATAGAAAAGCCCCTTCATTAAGAGATAAAATCGTTAAAAACGTTCTTGATCCACCCAATAAAAAGAATGTCACCTTTCTGGATATAAATGGGTTTTTTCCATGTAGAACCTGTTATGCGTGCAAAGCTACAAAAGGCAAGAATAAGAAATTGATGACTTTTTCTTCATCTGTGAGCAAGAAAGAATTTAAAATTGAAGAATGTATTACTTGTAGGACAGAGGGAGTTGTGTACGCGCTGCAATGTAGTTGCGGAATGCAATATATAGGGAGAACTAAACGACCACTTTGGGTCAGGCTCCGGGAACACGTACAAAATATTAAGAAGGGGTTCCCGAAGCATAGCGTCTCTAAGCATTTTGCCAAATGTCACAACAAAGACCCTAGTGAATTAAAATTTTGGGGTATTACAAAATACAAGAGACATTGGCGAGGCAGTCATAAGGTGCGCACTTTGAGCCAATTAGAATCCAAGTGGATTTATAGTATGCATACTTATTTCCCTAATGGTTTGAATATCGAGTTTGATGTAAACTGTTTTATTTCTGATTTCTGAGGTAATTTGAGGTGGTGCTATGGGTATAGATTTTTTATATTTATTTTTATTTTTAATTTTGATCATGTAAACTCATGCTTTCAGATAGTATATATATGTGTGAGTTTTTTTCGGAGTTGTCCTTTAAGTGCTGGTGAAGGATGTAGTTATCAACTAAAATTAATATTCTCTGTTCTATATAAAAAAATTATTTCAAAAATAATTAAAATATTCTTATTAATGAAATATTAAAATATTTCTTTTAATTTAATTTTAAATTTTTTTTATGATTATTTAATCTGTAGGATTATATATATATACGTATGCGTCCTTATACGCAGAAGTATATGTATGTTTCCGTTTTGTGTTAATTGTATTTATATAATAATAGGTATGGGCTGTGTATTGGCATACATGGTTATGGATCATTAGTTGTTGGTCTATAATTATGTGAGATATGGTCCTTTTTATATATATATTTTTTATTTATTTTTATATATTTTTTAAATAATTAATTAAAATATTATAAAAGGGAATGGGCATTAGGTTGTTTCTGTTTAATATAACCTACATTGCAGGTTGGTACATTATTATATTCTTCCCTGTGTAAATGTGCCTGCTGCAGAATCGATTATATTTTTGCTATGTTTCTCTGGTGCATTATTACACATTCCTCTTTTTTCTGTGTAAATGTGCCTAATATAGATGTAAATCTGGCATCCTTGCATAATAGTCCCCAGTGGTCTTCAGTTTAATGGCTGCAGGAAGTATAGTTGTGATTAGGCTGAATGGAATGTTGATGTGGGTGGTTCCCTCTATCCTGGCCGGGTATATAAAGAGCTATCGTCACTGTGATTGACAGCCCTGATGAAGTCACGTGATATTGTGACGTAACGCGTCGGCGTAAGCGCGGTGACGTATTTCCGGCGTGGCGGCCATCTTGGTACACCTGTTATTCAGCTGTACACCCAACAACACAGATTTATCCTCATCTGAGAGCATGAGGGTCTCATGTGGACTGGCTGCTATGTAAGTGGAATTTTCTACCTACAAGTTTATGTTCCTATGTTCCTATGGTATAAACAAATAAATATACTACACTATGGGAGGATTCCTCTTTTTGTTCTGAGGGATTGATGTTTCACCTATACCTGGAGAAGAGCTTGAGTGGGATTATTGAAATTTGAAAAGCGTTTCTGGAAGGCTGTGGTGCCTGGAGGATCTGTGAGAGGGATCCATTATTGCTCTTTGATCCGCAAGGGTCGAAGGGTTGAGGTGAGAGGCTAATCCAGAAGGTGGTTGGATTCACAAGCTCTATCTACACTCAGATACCTGCACGATTTGGTTCACCTGTGGTCACTTTGCAGTATTATTGGAAACACCGTTATCATTTTTGTTCACCTTCAACATTTAATTGGACTTTCTGTGCGTTTAATAAGCAATTATTTCACTTCACATTTTTTTCACCTTCAACATTTATAGATTTGTTTTTCTGTGCGTTTAATAAGCCATTATTTCACTTCACATTTGCACGTGTGATATAACTATATGTATGTGTAATTTATGCACATGCGTATAGATTTTAGTTTGTGTTTTTATAATTTTTTTGGGGTGTTTGATGTGATAATTTTTGTTATCATTAAGCACTTATATATTTATTTACATAATATTGTCACTATATTGATTTAGATTATTGGATTCCACATTCACTTTAATTTTGAATGTAGCGCAGCATTTATATGGTTTATATTCACTTGATCACTGGTATATGATTTAATGCTAGCAGCTGTTTGGGGTTCATATATTTTATGTGTATTATTTAAAACACTATATTTGGAGCGCAGGAGGGTCACACCATTATTGTTGAAAAACTGATTAGACTTATGTACAAATGGACAAATCTGACAATGACCACATGGAAACATACCATATACGCCAGTCTTCCTAGTTAGCCAGTTTCTCTGTGGTGCCCTCTGAAATTCTGATTGTACTAATATATCATTTAGATTCCGAGTTCGTTTTGCCACCATGTGTGGACTCTCTCCCACCACTCTCGCTATCTGCGGATTTTGAATTAGTAAATGCCAATGGGAGTCCAGGGCCTTCTTAACTTCATCCCATTGTTGTCCA
This sequence comes from Staurois parvus, assembly GCF_062004578.1. Lineage (NCBI taxonomy): Eukaryota > Metazoa > Chordata > Amphibia > Anura > Ranidae > Staurois > Staurois parvus. The sequence goes on from NW_028317813.1 coordinate 1,920,419, forward strand.
AATTTAGTTATGAATCTTACCGGTTGGTTTTCAGTATTCGCAGCTGCCTTTGGTTTTGATTTATTAATTAGTTCCTCTCTTGTTTTACCGAGGGCTTTTCTTTTTGCTCTTCTTAGGGTTCTATGTGAATAGCCCCTCTCTCTGAACCTTTTGTAGAGCTGGATAGATTCATGTCTATATTCTAATTCTTCTGTACAGTTTCTTTTTATTCTCTGGATATATACGAAGCTTCATTAATTGTTCTAGTAGTAAAATGATATACATGATAGAATGTCCATGTAAAAAGATATATATAGGTAAAACCAAAAGAAGCCTTAGGACTAGGATCGGTGAACATCTGAGAGACATTAGAAATGAAAATAGGAATGTAAGAAAGGGAGAAAAAGTGAACCCACTGGCGCAACACTTTAAAGAAGTACACGGGGGTAAAACAGATGGTCTAAAAGTAAAAGGGATCTTTCTGCTGAATATTTTGGCTCGTCGGGGTGATTTTGATAAAGTCCTCCTACAAAAAGAAAAATTCTGGATTTATACCCTAGGGGCACTTGTCCCATCTGGATTAAACACGGAACTCAACTTTGGGGTGTTTTTGAAATGAATTCCCTTGAACTCTCTATATACCCTGAGTTATAATCTACATTGCGATATCCTATATATGAACTAAATATGGGCCTCTGTGGACAAAATATGAACCTAATTGTTCAACCTTTTCTACTCTTATTAGGTGGTGAGCATATAGAATAATAGGACTGATTTTGAAATTCTGGTAGCTGGACTTGGTTTTGATGTTTCCCTATGTGAACGTGAAATATGCTAATAATAATCTCCTGTTTATCATTCTTTTGGAAGATAATTTGATCTATAGTAATTAGGCTCCTCTTCTACATCCAGCAATCATTTTAAAATTCAAGATATGTGTTTTAATTCACTTTTGGATATTCCCAATGTAGTGATATTCTTTCAACACAAGATGGCGAGGTGGAGACTTTCTGGTATGCAATTAGTGCACCATATAAGGCAAAGGATTGAAGTCCCCTCCCAGTTCTGACGAAGTCTGCAGTGATTGGCGGACGAAACGCGTCAACGTATCGACGTCACTACGCTCGGCGTCTTCACAGGGTGCGGCGCCCACGAGGCGGGAAGGAACGGCGGTGTCACAGCTCCCTGTTAGGTAGGCCCAAGACCTTTTGAGAACTACCAGTGGGCTATTATCACAGCGGTTCGCAAACGGCAATCCCTCAGGGAAACATATCTTCCACCGGTGGCAAGTTATTTAAAAGCTTACGGCTGTTGAGATTTACAGAGCCTACATGGCGTTAATAGGGCATGCTTCATGGGCCTAATTTACCCTGTATACTCGGGGAATTTTTTGGAATTCCTCTCAGGAGGAGAATCTACATATATATATATATATACGCTATCCTACTCAGGTATTTTTTGCTGTGACATAGCCACATCCTTATAAAACCGCAAATAACCTTCTCAAATTGAGCAATTTTTGGAAACCCTTTATTGGGTATATTAAACTCAGGTATCTACGGCCTGCTATATGCTATATACACATTATATGTGCTTGAAATCCACGCATCGTGTATACCTGGTCCCTCACCCCCATATGCATCTTTGAAAAAGCATCAAGGACCTGATCTTAGTTCAAGTCGACAAGAGTCTTCTTGATCCTCATTGATGGTAATATATCCACATTTTTATATGTGTTTTGTTTTCGGGGTTACCTGATGCCCAAGATCTACACATTTAATTTTTTTCTATGTATATCCTCAGAATCATTTGGTACTGTGGACCTTGTTCCATTTGGGGTGGCTATCCAGGAAGTCCCTACACTTGAGAGGCGGGTATGATAGTTTCACCTTTGAGAAGGTAACAGCAGTATCCATTGACTATTGTGGAGGGAGGTCTGGTTAATTTTGGATGTGATTTGGTCTCCATATTGCTAGATACATACCATGTATTTTTGTGTTCCAGCTTGTACATTCCAGGAGGTCCCTGACATATACTGGGAACACACCCACTGAATACACGGCTCACACAAATATTAAGCAGGAAACCTACGGAAATCCAGGATAATTATTTCATCATTACACCACTCTGCCTTATATGGTGCTCTGTTGGCTAAGATGACCCTAAATTGAAGACGCTAAGTGTTTTTTAACATGATTTTATTTTTTTCATATGTACACCGTGCTCATGTTTAACCTCCCTATGATCTATGTGATCAAATAAAGTATTGTTAAATTCATTTGAATTCACACTACTCCGCGTGGATTACTTAGAAACCTTCTTTTTCAGATAGGTGTGTTCTTGTCACACTATCATATTGTTTAGTGGCTGGAGCTACCCTGTACAAACAGGAAGTGGCTGGAGCTGCTCTGTACAAAGAGGAAGTGGCTAGAGCTGCCCTGTACAAACAGGAAGTGGTTGGAGCTGCTCTGTACAAACAGGAAGTGGCTGGAGCTGCCCTGTACAAACAGGAAGTGGTTGGAGCTGCTCTGTACAAACAGGAAGTGGCTGGAGCTATCCTGTACAAACAGGAAGTGGCTGGAGCTGCTCTATACAAACAGGAAGTGGCTGGAGCTGCCCTGTACTCAATCTCTATTATTTCCCTGTGCATTCTGGGATACAGGAACCTGTATTTCCCTTAGTGCCAAGCTAACACTTTATAGATGCTTCAATAGCATGCCATAATTGCCGTTAAGGTTCAGCTATGGCGTGTTACCATTGAAACTAATGGAGGTGGCTACAAACGTTGATGCCTCCTGAAAATGTCATGCTGCTTAATATTTAACACAACACAATGCTACTGCTTCTGTGTGTGTACAGCACTTTAGGGCAGTTGTGAAGCTTTAAAAACACTGCATAAATGCCACCTAAACACAGGGTATTGACGCACGTGTGAATGAGCCCTTAGAGTTCATTGCCTTCAGTGGTACAATTAGAATACCTTTTTCCTTGTAATATTTTCCTATTCATTTCTACTGTTTTTTTTTTTTATGAATACTGCCAATGTTATATGGACAATATTCAAAACTTAATTTACTACAGGCCTCATGCACAGTGGATGTTTTTTGCAGCTGCTTCTAGGGGCGTCTGGACAGGGGCGGACTGACAACTCAATGGGCCCCCAGGGCAATAGGTGAATAACTCTACACCGAGTTCACTATATGTACCACTTATGTATTTATTCATGTTGATCATATCCCCCCTTAATCTCCTCTTCTCAAGACAGAATAAATTCAGTTTCTCTAATCTTTCCTCATAGCTGAGCTCCTCCATGCCTCGTATCAGTTTAGTTGCCCTTCTCTGTACTTTCTCCAGTTCCCCAATATTCTTTTTGTGAATTGGTGCCCAAAACTGAACTGCATATTCCAGATGAGGTCTTACTAATGATTTGTACAGGGGTAATATGATATCTCTCTCTCTGGAGCCTATACCTCTTTTAATACACAAGAGGATTTTGCTCACTTTAGAAACCGCACCCCCTATGTACAGATTTCCCCAGCCAGGGGCGGACTGAAAACTCATGGCGCCCCCGGACAATAGGGGATCATGGGGCCCCTGTGTCCTTGCCCAAACTCAAAAAAGGCTATGAAAAAGTTACCAGGGGCATCTCATGGGGCCCCCTACTGACCCTGGGCCCTGGGGCAGTGCCTGAGTTTCCAAATGGTCAGTCCGCCCCTGCATCTGGGTTTTTTTCTGCCTTTAAATGCTCCCTTTTTACCTACCTTGTCCAGCAGTGCATAAGGCCCTTTAATTTATTCTGACATGGTCCATTGGGCTCCCACAATTCCCTAAGCTCCCACAATCCCCAGGACCCTTGGACATGCACAAGGTATATTCCACTGTTTCCTGCCCACAGGTATTCAGAGAGACCATGCCTGACAGGACAACAGTGGCTGGACGTATTAGCTCTCACCAGGTCAGGGTTCCTCGTTTGTTTTCCCTGTGGTCAACCACCTGGACTATGTGAATAAACCACACACCCTCCTATAACAAATAATCTGTAGCAACAGTGTACACTTGGATGCCACGATAATATTTTCACCCAGGAAGTCCAAAATCAAAATGTGTTCAATAGCTTCCAACAAAAAGTCTAAAAAATTCTCAATATATTCCCATATAAGCTAGTGATATCTTCATACTTCTCAACGACTTCCAATAATCCTCCAAGAAGAATCCTCCTCTTCCTATTTTTATACGTCAAGAAAATAAACTACACATAGTGCATTATCCTCAAAACATGACAAAATAAAATAATAATAGTGCGCTCACATCAAAGTGTTCAAAAACGTCCCCCAAATAACCAAGTGTCCATCCAGTGATCGCAATTTCTACTCTTACCCTCAGTAGGTAAATAACTCATTTTTTATGAATTGTTGATTAATGAGATCCTTCTTCCAAAATTCTTCCCATTAAAACGAGACCTTCCAAGAGATGTAAATCATATATAGTGTAATATTGTCAACACATAAACATCATATGACATGAATCAGTGTTAAAACACCACACCAGTGATCACGAAACAGTGAGACAGCCGAGTGATCCAACACCTGTCAGTCCATGCACCTTACCAGAATGACAGGGAACAGAGGCTTTGATCAAACAGACTTTTTCTCCAAACACTATGGCTTTCAGTGCTCTAATGACAACGATAGCATAAAAGGAGAACATACAATCATCGCGTACCAACTCTTAAAAGCTTCTTACTTCATTAAAAAAATTGTTTAAATTTGCAGAGTAATCAACAGCATTTGTGTCTCTCCTTAAGCCTGCTCTCCTTCTAATGTGTGTCACCAGTCTGGACCTCATCCAAAATGGCCACCGCTTTACTTCAGGCAACGTCTGATGTCACTTCCTCTAACAGTAAAGCATGCTTGTTATACTCACTGTGGAACCTAAGGGGTTAATCTTCCACCTTGTGTAAAGAGGCTGTTTGATCCTGACTTCTCTGATCCTCCCCTTCTTCCAGTGTCCCCCTCTTATCTCCTGATAAGACATATTGTGTGGAGACACTATGCACAAGCTCAGTTTGGTGTGTATTGCTAGATAGGGTTTATTTTTTTCTTGGGAGAGTGCATGTGATCAATACAGGGCTAATCAGCATTATCCAGACATATGTCAGGGGTTCTGTATCCTCCTAGAGCAGAATGAAAACTCCTCCTACAAGTTTTAACCAGTGCTCTACTGGACACTGATAGAAGTCACAAGACTACTCTAGCTGCTGATGAGAAAAGATATTTAGCAGTTTATATTACTAAAAGAATTGCATTTCCATGTCCTGTGTACTGTGGGAGACCAGATATAGTGAATACAGGGTCCTGGGTTTAGTAACACTTTAATCAGGCATTTTCATCTTTTCTTGACACCTTTGTCCCATTGAAAACTTGAACCGTCTTATTCTCCCTCCGGTCTCCATGGCATAATTCTCACGTTCAATGAAGGCAGTCTTGCGGAGACTTGAGCATAGGTGGCAACCCTAGACAACTCTCCTGCACCATCAGAAGATTATTACAACCTCACAGTCCCTCCACATTACCAGCCTCAACACAGCTCTGTAACACATTCTTAGATTTTTTCCTCCTCAAAAATTGGCAAAATAAGACATCAAATTCTTACTTCACCACACGTATCTTCCATGTCACTTCCTGACCCACCAAGTTTTACTGGTTCTTCTCTCTCCCACTTCTATGTACTTGACTCTGCATCTCTGATTACATTGCTCTCAAATATGAAATCTTCCACCTGCAAACAATTCTATTCCCACTCATTATTATTATGTTCAGTACACACATTTCACTGAAATTGCACAATTTTAACAGAATTTCAGAAATGTCTCTGAAATTTCGATGAAATTAAATCAGTTTTGCTCATCCCTATTGTAGCTAAAAAGTACAAATGCTACTTCTGTTCTTTTTTCTACTATGACACTAAAATGATATGTCTTGTAGAAAACATGGCAAAGTTCTTTAGAAATGAAATAAAGATTTATTTTTATTGCAACACTACAAAATGAGATACACCACAAAGGGTAGAAGAGGAGGAAGAAGTTAATTAGAGCTAATTAGGTGTTTCTTAATGTTGATGAGGAGTTAAATAGATACAGTTTTTATTAGGGATTTCTTTTTTTACATTTTGATCTGTACTATAGCACTATTGTGTATGTACTGTATTTATGCATGTATACATTCATTCATAGTCATATCCCACTCTTGGAGATTCTATGGGTCAACTCTCTGGGCACCACATCTGATACATTTGAAATCCTAAAACAAATTGTATTAATATTATTGCAATGTACTCATGAATCAAGCCTGCAAAAATGAAATTGTTATAGAAGACTCTGCCATCGTTCCCATAGAGGAGATCGGGATATGTACCAGAAGTTCATTCCTTCTGTCCCTGCCCCCTCACTTCCTCTCATCCCAGCAATTAAAAATGTTCCACTGCCACCCTAAAATGTAATAAAGCATGCAGTTGTTTTGACAAAAGTCTCTAGTGGGCAATGTACACTGGATGCCTCCAACTGCTATTTGAACACTTCAATAGCGGGCACTTTTACCCCCTTCCTGCCCATGCCAAGATTCAGCTTTCAGCCCTGTTGCACTTTGAATGACAATTGCGCGGTCATGCAACACTGTACCCATATGAGATTTTTATAATTTTTTTCACACAAATAGAGTTTTCTTTTGGTGGTATTTAATCACCACTGAGTTTTTTTTTATTTTTTGCTAAAAAAAAACTGACAATTTTTCTTTGTTTCTGTTATAAAATTTTGCTAATAAATAACATTTCTTCATAAATTTAGGTCAAATGTATTCTGCTACATTTCTTTGGTGAAAATACCCCAAATTAGTGTATATTATTTAGTCTGTAGGAAAGTTATAGAGTCCACAAACTAAGGTATATACAGTATATATCTGACAATTGATCAATCCTGATATACTGACAGCGAAGATGCCAGGATAGTACAAATACCCCCCAAATCACCCATTTTTGGAAAATAGACAGTTCAAGGTATTTAGTAAGAGGCATGGGGAGTTTTTTGGAGGTTGTAATTTTTTGTTACAATTTTTTGGAAAATGTAGAAATTAAAAAAAAAAAATCACTTTTTTTTTGTACATATTGTCACCAGTCCAGTTCAGCGTTATTATATAACTGTTGTGGCGGTGATCAGAGACACTGACTGGTGACAGTATGAAAAAAAAATATCAATAATAATTTCATTTATTTTTTTTTTCAAATTTTTCTATTTTTAAATTTTTTATTACATTATTTTTTCTTTTTTTACTTTTTTATTCAACACACTGTGACCAAAGCAATACAATGTTACCATAGTAACATTGAGCTACTCTGGGCAAGTGATCAGGATTTTTTTTTTCATTTAACACATTATGATTGCTAATCAGGGGTGGACTGACAACTCATGGGGCCCCCGGGCAATAGGGGATCATGGGGCCCCTGTGTCCTCGCCCACACCCAAAAAAGCCTATGATAAAGCCTATGAAAAAGCCAATGTAAGGTACCAGGGGCATCTCATGGGGCCCCCTACTGACCCTGGGCCCTCGTGCAGAGCCCGAGTGCTCAAATGGTCAGTCCACCCCTGTTGCTAATACCGATGTATTTCATTGATATTTGTAATCGTTACTGAATGAAACTGATTCATTCAATCCTTTGCTGTGATTAGCTGTGATTGGGCAAAGCTCGTCACATGATACAGATGGGCTGTGATTGGCCCTGTCTGTATCATGTGACTGCTTTGACCTGTCCCAGCTAACAACATAATTGTATACAATGGATGGCATGACAGGAAGCCATCCATTGTGTACAACTGACATGGGATCTGCTGTGATTGGTCACAGCGGTCACATGACACTGTCAATGGGCCGATATAGTGATATGTCATCGGCTCTGTCCCGTGACAGATTGCGCTGCTGCGTGAGTAGCTCATTTTGACAGGACGTCATATGATGCCTATTCACAATGAGGAGTGTCCTGCCCGGCTGTCAATCTGCTATAGGGCCGGACAGGAAGGTTGTAAACCCTTATACTCAGTGAAGTAACTGGCCTCAGGTAATACACAGAGATGAAACAAAGCTACGTACGTTATACCTGTTTATCTAAAATCTTCTCTTCTCTACATCCATTCAAAGTGCTGATTTTATAAAGCTTGTCTGAGAGTTAAAAAAAAAGGGGGCAGAGAGCTGAAATTACACACTGCAGAGCTCAGTGAGAAGAGCTCTGAGAGCTGATTGAAGGGAAGAGACACACCCCCTTCCACACAGCACACAGGAACAGAGCTGAGGCTGTCAATTTGCTGGAGGTCCCTCCCCTGTCACCATTTTTCTCTTGTCAGGAAAATTTGTGAGAACTGATTCATGCTGATAGCAGAATAATGACACAGCAAACAGAAATGACACTTAGTATTCTGGATTTAGACAAGTACACACTATAGAGGGATATCCTATGCTTATATTTCATGTCTGAGGTTTACAACCAATTTAAACACATTATGAAGTGAGCCACTGAGTAAACTATGTGAAGTTGGGCATGGCATCCCTGAGATCCCTGGGGCCCAGGAAGCCCGCCTATTTGGAACCATTGTAAATCATCCACTGTATTACTGTATTATATATTATACAGTACTTAAACAACAGCAACATGTATTTCCCATTTACTCTTCTTGCAGACCACACTCTGACAATTTAATGCAATAACAACAGTGCCATCCTTACATTCTGACATAGGTGCTTAGAAAAGACATTTAATGTTTTATTAGCTCAAGCTTGCTCTGCCTTCCGGTTGATATTTTAATTTCTTAAAAGCTTTTTTTCATGTCTTTTCAGCATGTATAGTCATCTCCTTAGCTGCTGAATCAATCTAACTCAATTAGCTCTGAACTCTTGAGATATCTTTACCCGCATAAATTGACAATGCCAGGCAAGAATTTTAATTCATTGGGAGAGGAGTTCAAAAGGGGTCCAAATCTAAAACTGCTGGCTTGTAATTGAATGAAATGTTTAATTCAGAAAAAAAAACTGTACACTGATGGCTAATACTTCCAGATGAAAATGACCTTGAAACTTGGAGAGTTTTATTCATCCCCTGCCTTGTGTTTGTAGAGAAGCCCAGGAAATTAGATTCTGGGAGTGAAATGCATTTCTTTATATTTTCGTGAAGTATAGCCATTTCATGTTCAAAGGTAATAAAATGCTGAAATTATGATTGCTGAAGGTCTTACAATATTTCCATGACCGCCAAAACCTGTATAAGAGAATATGTACGTGGGTTACCAGGTTTTCAAGCACAATAAAACATGTTTCTGAATAAGTCATACAACTATCTCAAGAATTTCTGTGATTCTAAAAAACGGTAATATGTTTTTTATCTGTTAACTCAAAGCCAATATGTTTTTGCAAATGTGTTGACCCCAACTAAGCTTTCCTTTACAACAAATGAAATTATGCAACTGCGTACAATGGCAGTTGCAGTGATAAATATTAATCATTTTAAATGCTCGGGAAAATTGATAGATTAGTACTGAGATTTCTAGTTGGTCAAAACTTCCAAGATTCAAAGCAATGTCAGAAGAGTGACACAAGCGATGATGGCATGCTTGACCTGAAGATAGTTTTAGATAAAAACTGAAAAGTATGCCTAGTCAATAGTGCTGCTATACTGTACTACGTGATTATGTGTAAATGGATAATTAGGTTGTAGTGGATGTATGGTGGGATATAAGAGGGAGAAAATTGCTCAATATTATCAAAAGAAAGCATTTTCAAAACTTTAAATTGAATGAATTCAGTATAATAGGACAGATATTTCAGGTATAAGGGATGAGGGAAAGTTTCACTTCTGGCAAAATTTCATAAAATTAGGAATGCTAGAATAATTAAATGCTTACGGGAAATTTGCTTGAAATAAACAAAATGTTTTCAGAAGGTGTACTTTTTGTGTACAGGCAGTCCCCGAGTTACTAACATTCGACTTACATACGACTCGAACATAGGAAGCTTGACATCATGATGGTCCCGGAAACCACCTGGCAGCCATCTTGCTGCTCACCGCATACTGCCACCTACTGTGTGGCGAACCTGTCAGCAATCCCACACCTCTGCATGGCCAGTTTCCCTATGCTATCCAAAACTTCAAAATAATTTTTTGGCTGGAGTTACACTTAAAAAATGCACCTGTTCCAACGTACATACAAATTCAACTTAAGAACAAACCTACAGAACATATCTTGTTCATAACCCAGGGACTGCCTGTATTTGAAATAGTTTATTTCATTACAGGCACATTTACTTTTTTTGTTGTGTTAAAGCACATGCATTAACTACTTGCCAACCGCAGATAGCTGAATGACGGTTACACTGCGGCCGGCCAGTTCTGGGTGGGCGTCATATGACGTCCTCCCAGAACATGCTCTCCTGCGTGCCCCTACGGACACAGCTGATCACATGCTGTGGTAAAAGGCCAATCACAGCGGCCTTTTACCATGTGATCAGCCGTGTCCCATGACACGCTGATCACCGGGAAATGCAATTGCTGGTTTTCGGCTGCACTTTCCTCACGCTGTCAGAACGCGAGGAAAGTACTGCCGAGAACCGGCAGTTGTCAGAGCAGAGATCTGCACCGATCATCAGGGCACTGATGATCAGTGCCCTGATGATCGGTGCCCAGCAATACCACCCACCAGTTCCGCCCACCTGTGCCCAGCAGTGCACCCACCTCTGCCCAGCAGTGCCACCTACCTGTGCCCAGAAGTGCCACCTACCTGTGCCCAGCAGTGCCCCCCACCTGTGCCCACCCACCTGTGCCCACCAGTACCACCCACCAGTGCCATCCACCAGTGCCCATCAATGCAGTGCTGTCAGTCAGTGCCACCAGTCAGTGTCCAGCGGTTGTGCCAGACAGTGCCCAGCAGTTGCGCCAGTCAATGCCTAGCAGGGCTGCCAGTCAGTGCCCAGCAGTGATGCCAGTCAGTGGCACCTATCAGTGCTGTCTATCAGTACCCATCATCAGTGCCACCTATCAATGCCACCTATCAGTGCCGCCTATCAGTGCCGCCTATCCGTGATGCCTCATTAGTGCTGCCTATCAGTGCCATCTATCCATGCCACCTCATTAGTGCTGCCTATCAGTGCCACCTATCAGTGCCCTTCAGTGCTGCAGAGGAGAGTCAGTAATCGGCATTCCTCGGAGGGGACATGTGCACAGATCATCAGAGCACTGATGATCAGTGTGCCCTGATGATCTGTGTAGCCCCAGCAGTGCTACCTGTCAGTGTCCATCAGTGCCAGCTGTCAGTGCTCATCCATGCCACCTGCCAGTGCCCATCAGTGCTACATCAGTGCCACATTTCAGTGCCCATCAGTGCCACATCAATGCCACATATCAGTGCCCATCTGAGCTGCCTTTCAGTGTCACGCATCAGTGCCAGTCAGTGCCACCTATCAATGCCAGTCACTGCCACCTATCAGTGCTGCCAATCAGTGCCACCTATCAGTGCCAGTCAGTGCCGCCTATCAGTGCCACCTATCAGTGCCATATATGTGTGCTGCCTTTCAGTGCCCATCAGTGATGCCTGTCAATGCCCATCAGTGCCACCTACCAGTGCCTCCTCATCAGTGCCCATCAGTGCTGTCTATCAGTGTCCAGCAGTGCCGCCTATCAGTGCCCATCAGTGCTGTCTCATCAATGCACATCAGTGAAAGATAAAAATGACCTGTTTGAAAAATTTTATAATAAAAACAAGGAAAAAAAATTTTTTTTTCAAATTGTTTGCAATTATTTTGTTTATAGCGCAAAAAGTAAAGTGCCCAGTGGCGATTAAATACCACTAAAAGAAAGCTCTATTTGTGAGAAAAAAATTATAAAAATTTCATATGGGTACAACTTGCATGACCGCGCAATTGTCAATCAAAGTGCGACAGCGCTGAAAGCTGAAAATTGGCCTGGTAAAGAAAGGGGTATAAGTGCCCGATAGGCAAGTGGTTAAAGCACTATATTGCTCATCAAAGTGCATTGTGTTATGGCATCCCATTGACATGAATGAGCTTCCAACACACCTTATTGTGCTGATAATTGGACATGCACCATTTTTGGCAAGGCAACGTAACTGACTACTTTGCATTATGGCTCGCTGCAATGCAGGTGTATTACTATAGTGTTTTGGGGTGCTGTTCAAAATGAATGGCACCACAACACAGAATTGCATGTAATGTATGTAGCCATTAGGCAATTGGACAGTACAAGAAAGTCTGGTGGGAACTTATTGCCACATGTTTAATAGGAAAGTAAAAGAAAGTCTAGTGGGAACTTCTTGACACATGAGTGTAATTGGCTAGTACAAGAAAGTCTGGTGAGAACCTATTGCCACATGTGTGTAATAGGATGGAAAAAGAAAGTCTGGTGGGAATTTATTGCCATATGAGTGTAATTGGACAGTATAAGAAAGTATGATGGGAACTTATTGCCACATGTGTGTAATAGGACAGTAAAAGAAAATCTGGAGGGAACTTATTGCCACATGAGTGTAATTGGATGGTACAAGAAAGTCTGGTGGGAACTTATGCCACATGAGTGTAATAGGAACGTAAAAGAAAGTCTGGTAGGAACTTATTGCCGCATGAGTGTAATAGGAAAGTAATAAATCTGGTGGGAACTTATTGCCGCATGTGTAATTAGATAGTACAAGAAAGTCTGGTGGGAACTTATTGCCACATGAGTGTAAATGGATAGTGCAAGAAAGTTTGGTGGGAAAATCATGCCACATAAGTTTAACTGGTAGATTTTTGACAGTTTTGATTAAGATTGGTCAACTTCAGAGTATATGCAATGGATAATAGTCACCTTTTTTTGCCTTTCTTGTAAATTACCGAAGTTTTTTTTTTCTTTTTTCATTTTGAGGTTAGGACATGCTGTGATTTACATTTCAAGGAGAAGCACTGGGGTAAGTATTAAGGACATTTTCATGATTTAGTTAGAAGCTAAGAATTTCAATTCCCTCATAGTGAGACTCTTTATGGACAACATATATCAAGATATAAAACGGAATCTGAGGACTGACCAGTAGCCATAGAGATTTATTTGTCTAGTCTGTATTAGATCATTTCATCCTAACATGATCTAGAGAGAAATGTCACAGAAAGCAATGGATGGGCTGTGCTTCATTACAGAATGTAGATGTCAAAGAAGCAGTGTGTAGAATTATTAGTGACAATCACATTGACATGAAATTCACAGATAAAGCATAGTAGGAGTATTTTGCCCTTATATACAGTACAGTACCTTTGCTGACTGAAGTATAAAATGATCAAAATTGTGTAGGTATACTTAATGTATATAAGCCGAGTAAATTTGGCAAAAAAAACATGTAAAAATATAACAGTTGATGACCCTTTAGCAGCTAGATTAAACTTTTTTTGCACAGGTTGGAAAACACGTGACATTTGTATTGCAATCTGTATCCCCTTTGTGGAGAATTCTCTTCACTTTCTCTCAGAACAGAAGGCAATAGGGTATGTATCCTGTGGGGACCAAGACTAAAAAGAAAAATTTCTCAGTAAATGGGGAAGGGTTACAGCCTCTTACTGGTTATAATAACTGTCTATTTCTTTGTGTCACAGTGATAACTGTTCTCCTGTTTACATCAAGCCATACATTATACAATTTTCTTTCCTTCCACCACAGGTGGAAGGAAAGAAGTACTGGGGTAAGTATAAATTGCTTGATTCTCCCCATCAACATAGACAGTGTTGATGGAGGAATCCCTCCCTCTGAACTATTGTGTTCTATCAGCAGGGAGCTTTCCTTGCTCGCAAAACACAATGATTACTGTTGGCAGCTACAGCTGCCTGCAGTAATCACATGGAAAAAATCTGAAAGGCTGGTTGTACTGAAATTGATCAATGGATTGACTTGGGTACATCCAGCCTTCCCATAGATGGATCGAATCTTTGCGGGTCCCTGTTGAACTGGCCAAGATTCAATCCATCTATTGCTAACTTTGTTGTGCTACAGTCACAGTGATAGGATGATAAGTAAAATTTCCCAATGGGGTCACAAACAATTAAAAAACTCCAAGGAATAGTTTATTCATTCAAAGTCTGAAACCTACAGGAATAATTTTGTATGGAGTTGAGATTTAAATACGTATATATTGTTCCTGTCACGTGAGGTCAGTAAAAATATTTCCATGCAGAGAATTAAGCATCTATTGGGCTGTCTCCCAAGCATCTCCAACTTTGGCAGATGGCCCCACAGATGTCTAAGAATAATGATAACAGACAAAATTAGCTGGACTAATTTGGACTAAATTAATCAGTAAATTTCCCCCCAGGTGATATCCTAAGGCAATTGGATATTCCCTAGATCAACAATCTACAGTGTCATTGCCGATAAATACTAACAGCTACCTATACTTAGTGCATTTAGAAATGTATTCAGTATTCAATCTGTAGAGTTGAATAGAACTATTGCTTAGGGAAGTATATTCCCTATTTTAATTGCTCTTAGTGTAAAGAAGCATTTATGTATATAGAAGTTAAGTCTCTTTTCCACCAGGTGCAAAGAGGACCCCTTTTTTATGTAATTTGCATAAAGTGGTATCAAACCCCAAAACAAAAATGTAATATATTGCACCTTACCATTTTTTTTACTTGTAGAGGCTGCATTTGTTTTTCTTTTGTTAGGCTTTGTTTCCTTTATTTCATCCTGTTGATCCAGTCAGTAATGAACTTTCTGTCTTAGGGTGTCTCAACTCCACTGGACAACAGCATTGTCAGTTATAGCAACAGTTTTTTTTCTTTTTGTATAAAGATTTTACATACATGAACTGTAAGCACTCCTGTTGGTGTTAGATTTGCCTCAGTCCTCTTACTGTCACTTTTGATGGAATGCTTGGTCTGTTAAAAGGAAGTTGAAAAATGACAGACTTACTGGCTGAATCACCAGGAGAAAAAAAAGAATAATGCAAAAACTACATCTAAGAATTGGAAACCTTTGGGGTTAATACCGCTAGACTATTTATGTATTCAAACAAGGTTACCATATCCCCCTTTATCATCTCTTCTCAGGGGAGAATAAATTAGCTCAGTAAACCTTTCCTTGTAGGTCCTCCATGCCTGGGAAAGAAGACAAGACATGCTCACCTTTTCAGCTGTCCACAGTGCCAAACTCCTTTGTTGTTGAGAAATCTTCTGCAAAGGTCCACAGTGAATTTGGGAGTGTTGACCTCTCTGGTCCACTGCAGCTCACACTGGTTCCTTCCTTTGACCTCAACCCATTACAGGATATAGTAATGACATGGATGCCAGAGGGAAGAGTAAGAATGAGTTGTGGGTTCGTAGAGATCAACACTTGTGGATGTGTCAGTTTCTGTGTGAACCTCAGCAGGAGATTTCTCAGCATTGGTGAGGATTTCAGCGGCGTGGGCAACAAAATATGTGTCATGTCTTGCCTTTTTTTACCTGTATGATGGGGTTGAAATTTTTGGTATAGCGACAGGGTCACTTTAGGAGAATGCAAATAGCAATGATAAGATGCAAAGTGTTGTAATTCAGTATATGTTAAGCAAACAGATATCATCATATTTTGTACAATATAGGTTGCCTTATTATATAATTTTGCATGTGTTAATTTACAGAAAGCAAATATCTGTGGTCTCCAAAATTCAATCATTTCTTGCTTTGATTTAAATGCTTTACCTAAAGCTAAATTATACAATTAGTAAAATAACGACACCAGCCTCCAATTTATTCTCCTAAGCCTTAACTGTGAGGGATGAGGTTCAAAAATACATTTGAAATATTGATGTGTACAAAAATGTGTTCTTTTTCTATATGGCACTAAAAATAAATGATACCTTCTTGTGCTTTCAGCCTCATGTATTTTTGTAATCAGGTTTTTTTACTTATCCATCTCAGGTAAACCGTGTTATGGATCAAGAACTCTGTGGCCCTGATACAAATCACAATTTATGCCTCATATGCATACTGCTAAAATTGATTCCAAGAGGTTGAAAGGCTTTTGCTATGCACCACAGATTAACCAATTTAAAACTATATACAGTTGTGGCCAAAATTATTCAACCCCCAATGCTGTAAAGGGGTTTAGGGACTATAGTGTACATTTGGAATTGTATTCAGAATCAAATCCTACAAGGACGTTGTAACTACCCAAATGCAACTAAAATGACATCAATTGTTTATGTAATACAGTAGTAAATGGTTCTTATGTGGTTTCTTCATTGCCACAATTATTCAACCCCTTAAAGACTACCACTCTGAAGAACAGAGGTTCATACAGGTGCTTTCCATCAGGTATTGAAAACACCTGTGGATGTCACCGAGCAGCAATCAAGCATAATAAGCACCAATTAGGCAGCTTTAAAATGACTGTGATACTCAGCTCCTTCTAGACATTTACTGGTGTGGTTACAAACATGGTGAAGGCAAGAGAATGGTCCAGGAAGACAAGAGAAGAGGTGATTTCTCTTCACAGGAAGGGCAATGGCTATAAGAAGATTGCAAAGATGTTAAACATACCAAGAGACACCTTAGGAAGCATCATTCGCAAATTCAAGGCAAAGGGCACTGTTGAAACGCTACCTGGTCGTGGCAGAAAGAAGATGCTGACTTTGACTGCTGTGCGCTACCTGA
This sequence comes from Staurois parvus, assembly GCF_062004578.1. Classification (NCBI taxonomy): domain Eukaryota; kingdom Metazoa; phylum Chordata; class Amphibia; order Anura; family Ranidae; genus Staurois; species Staurois parvus. The sequence goes on from NW_028317813.1 coordinate 1,937,098, forward strand.
AGCGTAGAGTGGAGAGAAGTCCCCGTGTGACTGCTGAGGAACTGAGAAAAGATTTGTCAGATGTGGGTACAGAAGTTTCAGCCCAGACAATAAGACGCACACTGCGTAATGAAGGCCTCCGTGCCAGAACTCCCAGGCGTACCCCCTTGCTGTCTCCAAAGAATAAGAAGAGTCGACTGCAGTATGCCAAAAGCCATGTGGACAAACCACAAAAGTTGTGGGATAGTGTTCTGTGGACTGATGAAACAAAATTAGAACTGTTTGGGCCCATGGATCAACGCTATGTTTGGAGGAGGAAGAACAAGGCCTATGATGAAAAGAACACCTTGCCTACTGTGAAGCATGGTGGAGGGTCAATCATGCTTTGGGGCTGTTTTGCTTCTGCAGGTACAGGGAAGCTTCAGCGTGTGCAAGGTACCATGAATTCTCTTCAGTACCAGGAGATATTGGATGGAAACGTGATGCAGTCCGTCACACACCTGAGGCTTGGGAGACGTTGGACCTTTCAACAGGACAATGATCCCAAGCATACCTCCAAGTCCACTAGAGCATGGTTGCAGAGGAAAGGCTGGAACATTTTGGAGTGGCCATCGCAGTCACCAGACTTAAATCCGATTGAGAACCTCTGGTGGGACTTAAAGAAAGCAGTTGCAGTGCGCAAGCCTAAGAATGTGACTGAACTGGAGGCCTTTGCCCATGAAGAATGGGCGAAGATACCCGTAGATCGCTGCAAGACACTTGTGTCAAGCTATGCTTCACGTTTAAAAGCTGTTATAACTGTAAAAGGATGCTGTACTAAGTACTAAGATTGAATGTCACTTGGGGGTTGAATAAAACTGATAATGCTGTGAGCACAGAAAAGACATTTGTGGTTATTTCATTATAACTGTTATGTTATATTTGTCTGACCTACAAGTGCCTCTTTAATGTAAATGTAAGCAAGATGACTGAATGATCAAAAGCAATGTCAAACTGGCCAAAACACTCAATTTCAGTGGGGGTTGAATAATTTTGGCCACAACTGTATAATTTATTTCTCTTTGAGATGGAATTGGCTTTAACAATATCATTTTAGTCTGGAACAATTGTGCCTGTGAAATAAAATTTTTTACAGATAATTTAGAGTGCTGTTACTTATAGTGAAAAATAATAGTTATCATTTTGCTACTTGGAAAAACTAACACTGCAGCAAAAATTATAAACATGAGCATGGCATGTTACTTATGCACATTTTATCTCTCTTGTGATTTATTGGTACTGATTTAAAGATGAATCAGTCCCTTATTATACAAGTTGTTTTGATGTTCATATTTGGTTGCAGTAAAATATTTCATTTCCAAACGCTGTTACTAGCAGAAGACCTATTGCACAATGTGATTTAGTTAAGGTAGATGGACATGTACCTGTCTGGATCTTATCATGTGAAGATCAATGATCTCTATCTCAGTAAGATCCTAAGGCTCAAAACTATTATAGAAGGGCACATACGTACACTCAATGGCTATGCTATTAGGTACTCCTTTCTAGTGTTTGGGTAGAAAGGTGTGTTCTTCTCTGGATCTTATAACTGAAAGACCTCTGGTGTCAGAGGACTAATGCTAACACAGCTAATGTTAATGCTAATACTACAGCTAATGCTGATTCCCGTGCAGCTAATGCTCATTCCCGTGCAGCTAATGCTCATGCCAGGGGCTCACTGACAACTCATGGGGCCCCCGGGCAATAGGGGATCATGGGGCCCCTGTGTCCTTGCCCAAACTCATAATCCTATGAAAAAGGTACCAGGGGCATCTCATGGGGCCCCCTACTGACCCCGGGCCCTCAGGCAGTAGCCGAGTTTCCAAATGGTCAGTCCGCCCCTGGCTCATGCATATGTATCAGCACACAAATGAGCTCGGGCTAATATCCAGCGCATCAGCGTGCATGTCCAAGTGCATTGGTGCCAAGCTGTCTATTTAAAGAGACATTGATGTGTGCTAATTGCTGGATGTTCTTCAGCTCCTCTGGAATCTGTGTTCCTGTTCTTCTTCTTATGCTGACTGATCTCCCATTGCTGACCTGGCTAGTTCCTGACCTTGCTCTGTGGCTTTGGATACCAACCTTGGCTTCCCTCTGACTATTCCCTGCCTGCTTCCCTGATTCTGACCTCGGTCTGCTACTGGACCTCACTTTGCCTGCTTCTTTGGTATTGACCCCAGCTTGCTACCTGACCATGCTTCTGCCTCATTGTGTATGACCCTGGCTCATCCTGACTATGTCTCTGACCCCGGCAGTTACCTGCTTGGCACCCATTCTTCTCTGAGCCTTCTGTCACCACCATCAGGGGTGCTCGGACCAGAGCCGCAAGGGAAGTCCTCTCGTCAGTTTGGCCTTCATCCAAGGTACGTGACATCTGGTCTCGATTTAATTAAAATCCCAGTCTTACCATAGATAGACACATACACTCACTGTCCACTACTTACGGTACACCTATTTAAAGTAAAGGCTTATTTTTTCTTCTATTAAAATAAAAAACATATTATATTTACTTGCTCTGTGCAATGGTATTGCATAGAGCAGTCCTGAACCTCCTCTTTTGGGGTCCTCCACTGGCATTCTCGTCTCCTCCTCTCCTCTGTGCACTGTTATAGAAATCCTCTTCCTAAGGTGGCACACCTGTGCACTCGCTCCTGAGCCCTGCTCTGTGTGTCTATAGACACACAGCATTGCTCGGCCCCAACACCCGCTCTCGCTTACAGAATTTGATTGACAGCAGCAGGAGCCAATGGCTCCCACTGCTGCCTGTGAGAAAGAGGAGAAAGGAGAGTGACGCTGCATACTGGTACAGAGCTGGATTGATATAGGACTAGGACCAAATGCTTTGCCTTAAGAACCACTTTAAAGTGTTACTAAACTCATAACAGTAAAATCAGTTTGTATATGCAGTAAAGCATGCTTGTTATACTCACTGTGCAACCTAAGGGGTTAATCCACTGCATTCTGTAAAATGGCTGTTTGATCCTGTCTTCTCTGTTCCTCCTCTTGTTCAAATGTCCATGTCTTATCTCCTGATAAGACAGACTGAACCGTAGCCATTCTGTACATGCTCAATTTAGTGTCTATTGCTAGAGAGGTTTTTTTTTCTTGGGAGAGTGTATGTTATCAGCACAAGGCCAATCAGCACTGTTCAGACAGAGGTCAGGGGTTTTGCATCCTCCTAGAGCAGAAAGAAAACTCCTCCTACAAACTTTAAACAGTGCTCTGCTGAACACTAATAGAAGTCACAAGACTGTTTTAACTGCTGATGAGAAAAGGTATTTAGCAGGTTATATTTACTGAAATAATTGCGTTTCCATGTTCTGTGTACTGTGGGAGACCAGATAGAGTGAATGCAGGAGTTTAGTAACACTTTAACTTTTGTTTAGATAGACATGTACAGTACTTCTCTGGAACTTATCAATAGAAGATCTTTGATCTCCATTTCAGTAACATTGTCAGGTTCAGGTTTACAATAGACAGGCATATACACTCAGGAGCCACTGTGTTAGGTATACCTATGTAGTGTTTAGATAGATGGATGTGATCTTCTATGGATTTTATAACCAGAAGACCTCTGATATCAACTGCAGTAAAATCCTAAGTCTTTAGTTGGTCGTAGATGGATCGAATCTCTGCCAGTTCCGGAGGGACTGGCTTAGATTCAAACCATCTATGAGCAGGCTGATTGTACCCAGGGGCGGACTGACCATTTGGAAACTTGGGCACTGCCCGAGGGCCCGGGGTCAGTAGGGGGCCCCATGAGATGCCCCTGGTACCTTTTTCATAGGTTTTTTTGAGTTTGGGCAAGGACACAGGAGCCCCATGATCCCCTATTGCCCGGGGGCCCTATGAGTTGTCAGTCTGCCCCTGATTGTACCCCAGTTGATCTATCGATCAACTGGGGTACAACCAGCATATCAGATTTTTAGCATTTGATTACTGCCTGTGGCTATAGCCGCTAGCAGTAATCAGTGTGTTCCCCTGGCAGGGACCACAATAACTCAGGGCAGGGATTCCCCCCCTAACACTTACTGTGTTGATGGGGGAATCAAGCAATTTTCTTTCCTGCAACCCATGGTTGCAAGGAAGAAAAATAAAATAATCTGTGACCTGCTTTAGGCTCACCTTAGCCACATATGTTTATTAGCCACTTTACTAGGTACACCCATATAATGTTTTTGGGTAGATGGACATGTGCTTATCCTAATCTTATAAATGGAAGCTCTCGGGTCTCAATTTCATAAGATGCTAAGGTTCGGGCCCACCACAGAAAGGCACATACACTCAGGTGATTTTCTTAGGAATACCTATCTATGTATTTACTGTATGCTGGATCCCTGAATTCAGGTTGCGAGCACCAAATGATTACCCTACCATGTCACAGCAGTGTAGCACTACCCTCTTAAGGGCCGCTGGATTTACTTTGGGTCCCCCTATGCTCTGCACAGCTAGGCAACATGCATTTTCCACACTTGTACCTTCAAAGTCAGTAAGCATCACTTGAGCTGTTTTTTTTAGTTTATTAAGGGGTTAACAATTTGGACGGGGTTTAGGGATATATGGGATGCCCAAGGAACTGTAGAACTTTAGGGTGAACTTCTTAGCAACTATGTACAAAAATGTTGTCTAGTAAAAATAGAGCACTGTCCTTTTACAGAGCACTGTAGTCCCTTGTTTTGGTATACCTCCTCAGACCCCAGATGAATCCTCCTCTCCAGCCAGCTGTGCTGAGGGTATCCCTGAGCAAGAAGTCCCAGAAGCTTACAGTTAAACAGTCGCAGATGTGGGTATGGCACCTGACCACCCTCCCCCTTATCTGGCCCAAGGGTTGTAGGAGTACTCACATTGTCCTGTCAGCGTGGTGGATTAGTAGCTGGTTCCATTCCTTTCGCTAGGCTGGCTCCTTCCCTGCTGCTCAGGAAGTCCTCCCTAGGAGACTTTAGGCAGTGGAGATCCTCCTGTCCAGCAACCAGCCTGTAGGTATGCTCCCCTCCCTGGGGCCCCCTCTCAGGCTCCACACTCCAGCCTTCCTCACAGTCCATCTTCCACCCAACTCCCCTTGCTCCCCAGGCTCATATTTGACAGTTGCCCTGGTCACTTTGCCCAGCCTTCTGCTAGGGGAGAGGGCAGGGTCCCTCAAACATGCAGATCTGGGTATCCTCCCCTCCTTCACCCCTCTTCCAGAAAGTTCTCCAGTTTCTGGAAAGCTGGGAGGGCTCCAGAAACCCTGACCTGTAGAACCCCCCAGCCCGTCCTGAGGTGAACTCCTGCCTCACTCCCAGGCTGACTCATCCCAGGCTGCTACTCTGTCTAAAAAAACAACAAACCTATCTAACCTAGAGGGCATTACAGCAGCAATATACTTTTGTCATACAAGGTTTTTTCTAAGGTTCAGTTAGAACTTTTGGTGATCCCATGCCAACTATAGCCTTTTTTTTTTCTTAGCTGTCATGGGTGGAACCTAGCGCGCTAGCCCATTGTCTTTAAGATTAAAGTGTTACTAAACCCACAACAGTAAAATCAGCCTGCATATGCAGTAACGTATGCTTGTTATACTCACTGTGGAACCTAAGGGGTTAATCCTTTGTATTGTGTAAAAAGGCTGTTTGATCCTTTCTTCTCTGTTCCTCCACTTTTCAAGCGACCACCACTTACCTCCAGACTGAACTGAAGCCATGCACATGCTCAGTTTGGTGTGTATTGCTAGAGAGGTTTTTTTTTTCTTGGGAGAGTGCATGTGATCAGCACTGTCCACACAGAGGTCAGGGGATTTGTATCCTCCTAGAGTAGAAAGAAAACTCCTCCTACAAGCTTTAGCTAGTGCTGGGCTGGACACTGATAGAAGTCACAAGATTGCTGTAACTTCTGATGAGAAAAGGTTATATTTACTAAAATAATTGCATTTCCATGTTGTGTGTACTGTGGGAGACCAGATATAGTTGATTCAGGGTCCTGGGTTTAGTAACACTTTAATGTGCTGTGTGATTGAAGATTCCTTTCTGCAAGCCATCTTTGCATTTCATCTCCACAAAATACAGGTCTGCACTGAAGTGCTTCATGTGATGCAGGAATCTCCTCTCCCCACAGAAATGAATCTGCTGACAATTAATAACTGTCAAAGCCGCCACATGTTTACAGGCTGGGAGATGACAGACCTTCACATCATAATGTAAAGCTCTGTCTTCTCCCGGCCTGTAAACGTGGAGTTACAAGTGAGATTTGAAACTTTTGCTAGCTGTTTTTTTTTTACAGAAACACACGATACTGTATGTTAAAGAATACCTGTCATGACAGAACCATAGGACTGCTATTGCTGAGCTTTTTTGTTGGATAACCTCCATGCGTTTCTCATGACAGATGTGTTCTAACCCCTTCACGCCTAAGGCTAAAACAAATCTTAACGCCTAAGTACAATCTTGCAACTTTGACATGTGTTAGTAAAACCGTACATATCATCACAACTACTTTGTACATCCAGGTAGATTATACCTTGTTTTTTTCAGGATAAATTGGGCTTTCATTTGGTGGTAAATTGTAATGGATATTTTCTGATTTTTTTTTTATTATCAAAGGAAAACTGGCCCAAAATAATAAAAATAAATAATTTTTTTTTAAATTTAGCTGTGTGTTTCTTGTTACTACCATAACCTACCACCAATTGTTAATACCCTGACCTACCACTAAAGAACAACCCGAAATACATTGTCAAGCTCTTGACGATCGCAGCGATACCATATATGTGTATGTTATTTGTTGTTTGGTTGTACCCACAGTACAGTCCAGAAACAACAGTGCGCAGTTTGTTTTTTGTTTACCTAAAACACACTGACACCATTTTTTTAAAAAAAATCCTGACCTTTGACCCTGACCCAAACACTAACTCTGGCACTGAACTAGATCAAACCGTGATCTAGGTATTTTATCTTTATTTTATTTTTTAATATATATTTATTTATCTTTTTTTTTTTTTAACAAACAGTTTTTTCCCTCCTCTATGCAAGGAGAGAGAAAGAGATACAGTGTATCTCTCTACTCCATTCATGTAGAAAAAAAAAACAAGGGAGGTGGGCTGTACAGTGACTGATCACTGTGATAGCCAATCAGAGGCTATCACAGCGATCATGTGACCTGGAATCAGGAGTCCCGGGTCCCGATAGTTAGAATAGGACCCGGGGCTCTCCGTGACACCCCAGTCTTTGTGCTGGGAGCGTGCTGTGCAAGCTCCTCTTGGCAAGCTCAGATCATGATCAACGGGTTTCCAACCCCAAACATGGGCTTCCCTGGTTCGATGCTGAGGGCCACATCAGAGGGCTCCAAGGGCCACATATTGAGAACCCCTGCTCTGTAACAACCGGCGATTGTCCTCATAAACAACATCCTTCACAGTGAAGTTCAGGGTAGCTCTAGTAACACAGTTGGTAATATTCAAGGTGCAAGGAGGAAGTGCCATGTCACTGGAACTGCAGTACTCTGGTAGTAATTGGGGAACTGCTCCCTGCAACAGTTGGGTCTTTTATTGAAGCTGTGTGCTATTAGGCTCCTGGCTGTATGCATGCCAGCTCTGACAGTGGAGGCCCTCCCACCTGGCTGCAGATCACATGCCCATTTATCTCATCAGGTTTGGCCTCTCTGAGCTGCTGAAGGAGGAAAGCGGATAAACTTACCTTCCCTGGGCATGTTCAGGAACCCAAGAAATTGTTGAAAAAGCAGTTAAAGTGTACGTAAAAGTATTTTTTTTTTCAATAGAGTAGGAAAACCTTGTCAGTTTATTTTTTGCTGTCTGTGTCCCATGAGATTTCACTTCATTTCCTGTTATGGAGACAATAGAGGAAGTGAGAGTAAATCTCTACAAATTGAAGGAGATTTCCCAGTAGGCCCCAGAACAGGTATCCCCGTTGAAAGACTTCCTCTCTATTCATATGCCTGCATGTGAGCATGGTGAGTACCTGGACACTTGCTACAATACTAATATGCCAAGTATCGTAAAGACACAATAATAGAGAGGTTTTTTTTATTCAAATCAGTGGCAATAGACATTGGATGACAGTCTTCTGATCTAGTCAAAAGCAATTGGATCTTTGTCAGTAGATTATCCCCAGCAGCTCTTGGACTACAAGAAGACAGGAAGGTTAGGAACTCTATCATTCTTGGTTTCTCAAGGATAAATTGGCAGTGAGGCTACATGCTGCTTCCCCTTTCCTCCTCAATAACCAGAACAAGATAAGATAAAAGCCAGACTAAAAGACATCATCAGACACTTGAATTGTCTCTGGTTACAGTATGCATAAAAGATTCAGGGCAGCTAAATCCCTCTCACTAGAAATCAGGATAGACTATGGCATCATGGTGTTATCTTTTCCTTTTTTTTTATATAACTGGTTTTAGAAGAGATTGATCGGTCACCAAGCCTTGACTGCCAAACTGACAGTTTTGCCGGTTGTCTGAAGAGCAGTTTTAGTGAATGATACTCAACAGATGGAACATCTGACCCGCTGCCCTCAGGGGCAAAACAGATGGACATAACACAAGTTAGCTATATTGGGACATGTTTTATTTCTCAGATGAATATTTGACCTCTTCCTAAATTGAGATTACTCCTCAATGGGAATATGACTTCTTGAGCCATCGACCCCATCGATGCTCCCCACCTTCCCTTTTCCTTTTTTTTCTTCTTCCCCTCTCTCCCCTTTTCCTAGACACCCAGTGGGTCAACTTTTTTTTCCTCCTCTAAAATCAAGGAAAGTGCTATCCACTATGCTCTGACCGTTCAGTGCAACTGGCCTATGGCCTGGGCATGGTAGCCCTACACCATATGAGGTTTCTGGTTAACCCACCACCTCATAGTAGTTATGTGCCTACTAGTCTGTGCCATCTTCTTGGTGTGTACATTTCAGTCATGTTCTGCTATATGACTTTCACTACAATGCAGGATATATTTACTGTGGATGCCATGGCCATAAATCTTCAAGGCGTTGTATGTTACTGTGATGGAACTTGGTTTACTGCTTTAATGCTGTCTTTTAACCCCTTGTTTGTACACGGTCAATATATTACTGTTGATGGTTATCATTATGAACAGACTGTCATGTCATACTACATTGTCTTGTTGCATACCTTAAAGCATAAGTTCACCTTTGGGAACATATTATATGTTCCACCCATTTCTAGGGTGGAACATGTAACATATTCCCATAGTCGCAGCTGCCGGCCACCGCCTCCCCTCCTTCTGACAGATAGTACGGGGAGAAGTTTCTCCGTACTATCTGTGAAATTTGAAAACAACGTGGCAGTGCGGGGCTCTGCCCACACGGCCTCATCATTCATACATGGACTTCCTTGAATGAATGAACTGCAAGTCCCAGCTGCCTTAGCGGCTGTGGGCTTGTAGTTTTCGATGAACTACCATGGCGCCTTGGACTGCCATGGTAGTTCATTGAAGCTTCCTACCAGAATATCTGCTTGCTCATACATCCCATACAGCAAGCAGATATTCTGACAGGTCTGCAGGAGACCTGCATGGCATCTCTGGTGCAATGCTTTCCAGGCTCCTGTAGACAAAAATAATAAATGCACATTTTCTTACCTGCAAAAAATGTGCACTTATTATTTTTGTCAAAAAGGTGAACTGATCCTTTAAATTCAGATTTTAAAAAAAGAGCAGTTTTATTTTGGAGTTTACCTGGGCTGCTGGAACATAATTGTGTTTCACAATAATTAGGACCTTGTTTACATGTGCACCAGTGTTTGGTATCCACAATTGACAGGCAAGCTCATAGTTTATCAGTCGACTCTTGAGCACCCAGTGTCTATTTTAAAGTGTTACTAAACCCACAACAGTAAAATCAGTCTGTATATGCAGTAAAGCATGCTTGTTATACTCATTGTGGAACTTAGGGGGTTAATCCTCCTCATTGGGTAAAAAGGCTGTTTGATCCTGCCTTCTTCAATCCTCCCCTTCTTATATTGTCCCCAAACCATCTGTAGATAGTACAGAGCTCTAGGAGACACTTTGCACATGCCCAGTTTGGTGTGTATTGCTAGAGAGTTTCTCTTTTCTTTTTGAGAGTGCATGTGATCAGCACAGGGCCAATCAGCACTGTCCAGACAGATGGTTAGCAGTTATATAACCTCATAGGACAGTCACAGCAGAATGAAAACTCCTCCTACAAGATTAACCAGTTCTCAGCAGGACACTAATAGAAGTCACAAGACTGCTACAGTATATACTACTGATGAGAAAAGGTATTTAGCAGTTTATATTTACTAAAATAATTGCATTTCCATGTTCTGTGTACTGTGGGAGACCAGATATAGTGAATGCTGGGTCCTGGGTTTAGTAACATTTTAACTTGTAAAAGCTTCCAGAACTGAGCTGCAAACCTCGTGCATTGCAGAGAGGTTGCGGCTTTGTTCAATGCACTTGAATGGGTCACATTTGGTGGCAGTTCTTCCTGCCAGACACGACAAACTGGCATCTGCAGCAATGTGTACTAAAATGGCTGCTGGCCATCTTAACTTGCAGCTCAGCATACAGGGAATGAAACAAACGCAGCCTAAACTTCCTGTTCAGACTCCCCCTCAATGGCCCATTATACTAGGTGTAAAAAGCAAATTTCATGGTACACCTACTATTGTGAGCCACACAGAGGTACTGAGCTGCAATGGTGTTGATACAAATAATTAATATACTGATAAATAATCAATATATACAAATAAATAATAATATTGTTTCATCATAGTAAACTCTATGCATACTTTTGTTGAGTCTTCAGAACTTTTATTTACATATAAAGCAAATGTTTAGTAATTTTTATCTCTGGATTTAAGGTGCCAATCTAGCCTCATGTCTTACGTACTAGATGTACCAAGACCAAATACTGTATATTTTCCACAATAACAGTTTACATACTCTGATTACAAGCTATCTGCTTTTTACTGAAATTGTATCAAACATGTTGTTGGATTGCAAACATTTATTTCAGATCTGACAACCTGTTGACAGGAAGCCTAAAATGAGAAATGGAAATAAAGAGATTTTGCTACTGACTATATATCAGCAAGTATGGAGCTACGAGTCTTGCCATGGTGTGAGCAAACCCAATCTGGAAAGTATTTTCTTTGTTAACTTACACGGGACCTTAAGGACACACACCAATTGTGCAGAGGCAAAGGACATGGAATTTTCCAATCAGCATTGGATTACATAATATTGTAAGCAATGTTATAAATGAAATAGAAAGGCAAGCCCCATAAAAAGTACACAAGTAGCGGAGTTTGTATTTTCAAAAATTTAAAATCCATTTCAGTTTTAATTATTACTATATGGTCTTTTTATCACAGAGATTTTTGGTCTAACACTGTTTTTATACCCGATTAACTACTGTACTTCTGGAATCTCCAGAGATTGACCTCCAAGCTGTGTTGCACGTTAACAGGCATTGTATTAAGGCAGCCCCTTCATTTTGAATAGACTCTAACACACCCTGGTATGCAGAAAATTGCAGTACTATTTGTTGCAATTGGACTCTTACTGCAGCACAAAGGTTTGAAGCCAACCCAACAACCAGAGATTTTTAGCAGATTTGGAGATATGCCTGTTTTGTGCCAAATATTTTTTTTGTATTTGTAGGCTAGGCTCAGACATTTACCCCAAAAATACATATATAAGTGCATTTTCCCTGTAACCAAAATGTAGAAGCTTTGTAATAATATTGTCTTATAGGGTGTTCTTAAACAGTGCACAGTAGCAGGATAAGATATTCAAAAACTCTTTAATTCAGGTTCTGGACTTCCTGCGGCTTTACAGCCAGCTTCCCACATCACATATGTGAGGCCCACTGCACTTTGTGGATAGACCTGCAGCCTCCTGGGACATGTGATGTGTCCCCGAAGGTTACAGGCAAGGTGGCAGGGTGGCAGGGGCTGAACTTCTGCTCTGCTCACCTAAGCAAGCCAAGCAGAAGCAGGAGAGGGTACCTTCCAGAAATAGGTACCTACTCACAGATCACCATCACTCACAGGTCACCAGCCTGTCTTTGCTGTATGCCATCGCTATTTATATCTTAGAACTGGATAGGCGGAAATACAAATCCTTCGACAAGTACAATGGCTTCCATTTATATATTTCAACTGAGCACGATTTCCTTAGTTCAGCTTTAACTTGAATATGAGTCACAGATGGGTTTTTTTGCAGTTCTAGAAGTAAGATAGATGTAGTTAAAAATACTGTAAGAAGAAACAGAACCCTGTGATGAGAATAGGACATTAACATACATACGGTTTGTAATAAAGTGTATTTTGGGACCAACTTCTTTTATTGCTTTTACAGCTTTACTGTGCCTTCCTCTTCATTCATTTAATGGGAAATATAAAAGTGTACCCATACAATTAGAAAACGAAGTGAATGATAGCTCCCATTGTGAAGCTACTAGCAAAGCTGCTAGTACGTCTAATTGCTCAGCTAATTATTTTTAAAGGCTGATAAACATAACATGTCTTTTTGATTCTTATAAAGCTGCATGGAATGTCAATGCCTCAGTCATCTCAGTTGGGGTTTAGTGTCCAATCTGCACAGTTTATTTCAGAATATAAAAACTATTTTGCAAGGAAGGATTGAGTTATGCAAAATATACAGTTTGTCTGAAAACAGGCGGCAGGCTTTTTTCTGTTACCAAAAGATTTTTTGTTGAGTAAACACAGGCATGCAACATGAGCTCTGTAAGTCTAGATACAATTATATTGCATTAAAGTGGTTGTAAACTCTTACATAAACCAAGTACAGTGACTAGCCTCAGGTGATACAAAGAGATTAAACAAATTCTCCTACATATATTGTACCTATATAGCTGCAGTCTTCTCTTCTCAAAGTGCTGAATTTATAAAGCTTGTCTGAGAGTTCAGAAAAAAGGGAGTCGAGAGCTGAAGTTACACTCTGCAGAGATTAGCAAGGAAAGCTCTGAGAGCTGATTGGAGGGAAGGGACACACCCCTCTTCAAACAGCACACAGGAACAAAGTTTAGACTGTCAATCTGCTAGAGGTCCCTCCCCATCACCATTTTTCTCTTGGTGTCAGGAAAACCTGTCAGATGTGCCTCATGCAGATAGAAAAGGAATGAGGCAGAAGACAGAAATGACACTTAGTGCTCCTAATTGAGATAAGTGCCACAAAAAAGCCCAATTACAATATGCCTGACAACATCTTGACACACCTCACCAGGCTTTTTTGTGGCATTGGCTCAGTAAAAGCTCCTTTCTGGCAACTCAACCATGCAGCTCACTTTTGTTCCAGTATTGCTGTATTGTGCTCCTTGAAACAACCATGCCATCTTTTTCCAGAGCAGCCTATATTTCCCCTGAGGTTACCTGGGGGTTTTTCTTTGTATCCCAAACATATTTTCTGACAGTTGTGGTTCACATGATGGCATGATAGCAAGGGGAATCTATAGAAAGGAATACTAGTAAGTTAAGGGGGAGATGCATAGGGAAATAATAGAGTATATAGTAAGATATTTGGTTATTTTGTTTTTTTTTGGTGGAGTGGCCCCTGCTCCCTTTGCCCATTCACACATGGAGCCACGGCTTGGCCCTGCCCCCTCTCTCTTCTCATTGGCTCACTGGATGTGATTGGCTGGCTCCCACTGCTGTCTTAGCCAATGAGGAGAGGGAGTCCCAGGATAGCCAAGACTCCAGTGCACATTGAGAGGGGGCTTAGGTGAGTATTCAGGGGGGCTGGGGGGGATGCTGCACAGAAAAGGTTTTTTACCTACATGCATAAAATGCATGAAGGTAAAAAACCTTGAGCCTTTACAACCACATTAAGGTTTCAGAATTATACTATTCATGATGAGAATTTACCAGTATATGCTTTAGTGGCAAATGTCCTTAGGACCTACAACTTCTCTGAGCCAAAGTCATGTGCATTTCATTTGTGGACTTTACATCGGTTGTGCACAGTTTATTTTGTCCTGTGGATAATAGTTTTTATTTTGTTTGGCATGCAGATATGTTGTAAGTGTCACTTACCATGAGATATGAGTTTACTAAAAATTTTCAGCTGTTCCATTGTAGCAAAAAATCGATTAACATTTGACCACTTAAAAACGTAAAGAAAAGATGTAGTATTTTTGTATATATTTTCTTCATTTTTTTTATCTTTAGGGCTAAAAAAAGTAATTTTTATTTAGCCAGGAAAATATGAATTTGCATACCAGCCAGCAGGTAGGAGTGAGTATGTTCACATGTTCAATCTTAACTGATTTGCTGAGAAAAGCTTGTTGCTTTCAGAACTGAATAGCTAAAGTTTTTTACATAGCTGATTAGAGCAATGGCTCATTCCTTTCCACTCACTCTCTCTAAACTGTTTTGCTCCGTACCCTATATTAGACATTTATTTGCAAAATAAAGATTTTATATACATAGTAAAAGAAGATATAAAATATCAGTTTAAAAATGCGTACAGTAAAAAAATAAATTGACCAAACACAATTAATTTAAATGTTCAGTAGTCAGCTTTTGTGAAAGCTACTTTCTTATTAGGTTACCATAAGCTCAAGCTACCTTTAAACTGAGATCTTTATTGACTCCCATTCCATGGCTGTTGGTCACCCAAGGCATGAGGAGCCTGCATTCTTTTAGACCACATTACTGGTTCACTTCAGCAAATTGGATTTGCCAGTAAAGCAAATCATTGCTTCCCAGTGAAGGATGGGCTCACAACATCTAGAAATGTATGAATCAGTTGGTTTATCTCTAGTTGAGATAATCATGTTCCAACAGCTCTAGTTTTACTTTTATCTTCAGCTACATTTTTTTTTAGAAATATGCAGAAACTCGCATAAGCTCTATAATGATCTTTCTACAGCGGGTACAAATTTGACAGCCTGTTGGTGAAGCTTACTCCTAAAGAACATACCAATGTTGTAATTACCTTCAGAATTGTCACAAAAACAATTCCATAAGAATCTTACATAAAATTGAAAAAAAACATGCCCATAACTGGACATTGAAGGTATAACATGCCATTTGTCCTGAAAATGCAAAGATATTCTACCACCAACCCAGAAAGTTGATGGATAAAGCGTCCCTAAGCTGGTAGTAAAATGTCTCAATAAAAATGAAATAGTATTGTTTTAGGACAAAATGCAATAGATCAATAAGCAATTTAAAATCTGTAACATGGATACCTTTTGACTAAAAAAAAAGAAAATATTCAAATTAGGCATTTTATTGCTGATCAGTGATTCAATGTCTAAGCAGGTAAAAATAATTTTGGAAATAAAAAAAGTTAAATAGAAATAATGACAAAAATGTTATTTGTTAGCTATTGATTTAACATCTTTAAAACATTAGTTGAGTTGGGCTTCAAATATTTTTAGATTGCCTTTTTCTATCCTATTTTTGCTCAGGAAAAAGTGTAATGAATATTGAACATTGCTGATTCTTTTACTTCATGAGGTTCCACTAACACATACAACAATATCTTGTGCTGTGTTCCTCTCAATATCTTGTTCAATGTGTAATCGTACAATTCCATTTAAAAAAACCTTTTCTAAGCTTGGGAGTATTGATTGTAGTCAAGATGGAAGGTGGGGGATCTCATTTTGATTTGTAGATGGTATAAAGAAAAGTACTTTCAAGATATGCTTCCAGTTTTGTAATTCTAAAACCATAAATTGACTGGCTACAACTTCTTCCTGACATCATAAAGCATAAGTTCACCTTCTGGACAAAAATAATAAATGCGCTCTTATTTTTGCAGGTAAAAAAATGTGCATTTATTATTTTTGTTCAAAGGAGCCTGTAAAGCATTGCACCAGTGATCAGTAGATTGCTGATGCCATGCAGGACTCCTGCAGACTTGTCAGAATATCTGCTTGCCATACGGGATGTACGAGCAAGCAGATATACCGACAATAAGCTTCAATGAACTACCATGGTGCTCCATAGCGCCGTGGTAGTTTATTGAAAACTATAAGCCCACAACCGCTAAGGCTGTTGGGACTTGTAGGCACTCATTCACAGAACACTGTGAATGAGTGAAGCGGTCGGACGTTTCTGGAGCCCCGCATGGCCACACTGTTTTCAAATCTGACAGATAGTATGGGGAAATTTCTCCCCGTACTATCTGTCAGAGAGAGGGGGGGCAGCTGGGCGTGGCTGCGACTATGGGAACATGTTACATGTTCCACCCTAAAAACGGGTGGAACATGTAACATGTTCCAAAGGTGAACCTATCCTTTAAAATAAAACTATGGGAAAAATATTTTTTTTCATTTTTGATAAAAGTGAGAGAAAATCCATGCAAATTAAGGGAATCTCCATTCTATGCAAAACTAAAAAAAAATTAGTTATACTTTAATTTTCGTACACAAACATTTCCATCATTCAATTCTGTATCTGTGTCTGCAGAATGGCATGAATCTCTAACCTCACATTCTTCAACAAGTTGATTTTTTTTTAGGGACCTCTAAATGATTATATATTGTTATAGTCCTTTGTCCAGCAAAAGAAAGAAAAACATGTAGGAACCTCTTTGCCTGTTCTATGGATTTTAAAAATCATGGACTGTAAATAGGCAGAGGTCAGGACAAACATCACTCTGCTGGAATCAATGGCAGGCATGAGTGTTCAGGCAGATTTCAAAGCCTGTGACAAGTACCAGAAGTAACCAAACTAACATGAACCGCAAAATAGAAATTGCAATATAATATCAAAAATGCTCGAGTGAATTTAAATGTTGGGCAATAGCATGAGTGCAAAGTAAACAAAGAAACGGTGGATGTCCTTGGAAGGTGAATGGCAGCAAGTGGTGGAATTGCCTTTTACTATAACCTATCAAAGTGCTCTGCTCCTAAGTGGTCCATGCAGACACAAAGAAAAATAAATATAAATACATCATTTTTTTTAAAGATCTTTGTCCGGTTTCTGTGGTAGTGAACCCTTGTAGAAAGCCAACTTGGGGTTCCCCAGGGTGTGGAGTTTAAGCCCCAGCCTGCTTCTTCACCAGGGCCCCTAATGGTGGAGATGGACTTGCAGAAAGCTGGAACCAGGATGCGATCCCTAGGTATGCCCAGCTGATGATGTGAGGACTACTCACATGTGCTGAGTACAGAGAGCAGGGGCCAGAAGAAGATCCGAGAAATATGCCAAGGTCAGGGCAGGTGGCAGGCGAACAAAACGGTAGAGAAAGCCCCTATACAGGAAGTCAGACACAGAATACAAGTAATGCACAGCAAAGCAGGAGCTGGAAAGTTGGCAGTGTGGGCTGCTCTGAGCGTGTCTTATATAGGGAAGCAGACTGGGAGGTGGGCCAGGAAGTGCTAGAAGGGAGAGGGATATAAATTCACAGTAGAGCAGGCAAACTTGAAGACGTAGAGAGGTGAGCAGCACATGTGTATAAAAACTCAGATCTAGCAGAAGCACTGTAGCAAGGAGGTAAGAATTTCACAGGCAACAAACTGCAGGGTAAAACGTGACAGCACTGCCCCCCCCCTTATGTGCCCCCCACCTGTTTAAAGCCAGGCTTGAGAGGAAGCTTCTGATGAAAAGATTTCACCAAAAGGGAGGCAGAAACATGTGTAGAAGGAACTCAACATCTTTCCTTAGGGCCATATCCCTTCTGGTCAATTAAATACAGTATAAAAGTCTTCCCCTGGAGTAATTAGAATCCAAGATTTGCTTGATCTCATACTGATCAGAAGTATTGACCATTGGAGAAGGAGGATGAAGAGAATGGAAAAACCTGTTGATGATATACAGTCTCAGGAGTGAAACATGGAAGACATTAGGAATCCTTCAAAGTGAAGGGAGGCTTGAAAGCGACAGGATTAATCTGGCAGAGGACTGTAAAGAGACCAATGAAATAAGGAACACATTTTATTGAGGGTACTCTGAGATGAATATTCTTAATAGAGAGTCAAACCTTGTCACCAGGAAGAAAATTGGGACTCACACAGTGATGACGATCTGCAGCTACTTTGTACCTGAAAGCTACCAAATGTAAGTTCTTGGAAACATCTGTCCAGATAGATTTGAAGAACCATTGAGTCTCTGCAGCCACTTGCATTATAGGATAGATGGGAAAAAGATGGTACCAAAGGATGGCAACCACACAGAAAGCCGTTTTGAGTTTATGGAAAGCCTTGACTGCTTCAGTAGGCCAGGTTCTGGCATCTGCATCCATCTGGGTCAGAAAAGTGATTGGGGCTACCAGAATGGAATAAGCAGGAATGAACAGGTGATAGAAATTGGTGAACCCCAAAAATCGGAGGGCTGCAGCTGATGGCCTGAAGTTTGGCTGGGTCCATAATCAGCCTTTTATCCATGACTATGTGTCAGGTACCTGGTCTCAGGATAATTTGACGAGAGGGCTTCCCTTGTGGTCAAATGCAAAGCACCCCTGAAGGTGAGAACAGCAAGTACTAGGTTCAAAGAAGCACAGGTGCTATTTAGGTAGATCTGCTGGAAGCTGCTTGCAGTACAGTCAAACAAATAGCTGTCAGTTGGTCTGTCAGAACAGATGACAGGACTTCAGTTGTCCCTGGCAAGGTTGCGGGGCCAGGGCAGTGACCACAGGCAAGGTGGTACCCGGGGAAGAAGCAAGATCAGGCTGGCAGGAACAGACTGAAGAAAGTAGTCAGGATGGCAGCCAAAGTCATACACTGGAAAGCAAGCCAGGGAGTAGGCAGGAGCGTAGTCAAGAACAGAGCCAGTGTCATTCATAGGGATCTAGAGGAGCAAACAGAAGAGTAGTCAAAAGCAAGCCAGAGCCATGCATGGTAGAAAAAGAAAAGCAGATTCCTTAGAGAAAGCTGGGGTAAAAAACAGGGATCAGGCAGCAGGGAAGTCCAGAGGCAAGCCGAGTGTGTAACAGGTAATCCAAGGAACATAGGAAATACAGAAGCAAGGAATACTGGTAGCTGAAGATCATCCAGCAAATCTGAGTGCAGCCACTGTCCTTATATAGGCCATTTGGCGCCAATTCTGGAAGCAGGTGTGCGTAAACGTGTGCCAGTGCAAATGTTTGTGCAAATGAGCAGGGCCATTTAAGTGTTGGCAACTATGCCAGATCTTTTCCTCAGCACATGCACATTTTTATTCTGCTTTCTCCTTTTCGGTACATTCTCATGTCTGACACTATGCAATCAAGGAAAGGGACCTAGGTTCACTCAAAGAGGCATTTCTCCCAGCTTTGTGTACAGGCAGTGGTCTCAAAGATGCTGAAGATCCATACATATGTGCTGATGATGAGTGTTTAGAACTGGGGAGAAAATAAGAATGTCTTCCAGATACATAATGATGCAAATGTATAAAAGGTCAGCAAAAATCTCATTAGCAAAACTCTGAAAGATGGCTGGGGCATTACAGAAGCCAAAAGGCATCACAAGATACTGATAATGCCCATCTCTGGCATTGAAAGCTGTCTTCTACTCATCACCCTCTCGGATCCTAATCAAATTATATGCTCCATGGAGGTCTAACTTTGTGAAGATATGAGCATCCTGAAGCCTATCAAAAAGTTCAGAAATCAAGGGTAGCAGATACCGATTCTTAATGGTGATGGCATTGAAGCCTCTGTAATCAATGCAGGGTCAGTGCATACCATCCTACTTCAGGACAAACAAGAAGACAGCCCCAGCAAGAGAACTGGACTTTTGGATGAAAATTTGCGGTTCCTCAGGGTGAGGAGTTTAAGGCCAAGCCCGCTTCTTCACCAAGGATGGACTTGCTGCGAGCTGGAACCAGGTCACAGCCCCCAGGTACACCCAGCTGACGATGTGGAGACCACTCATGTGTGCAGAGTACAGATAGCAAATATTAAAATTAGTTTGATGAGCTGAATCCTTTATGTGTGACAAATGTGCAAAAAAAAAAAAAAATCAGGAAGGGGACAAATACTTTTTGACAGCACTGTAATTTCCTTTTGCACTTTTTCACAGCATTGTAATTTCTTTTTGCGCATTCTTACCTATCTGTTTTCTTTAACTTCAGGCAATATTCTGAGCGACTTGATTATCTAAATTGGATTCTATTTCAGTGTAGCCTAGTTACCACTAGTTACTAATGCATATTAATATGGGAGTGCATATGCATGTAATTAGCATTGAAAGATAAACAAACAATTCAGTTAACAAATCACTTGGTGCTTCATGTTCTTCATTTTTCATTCAAAGCTGTGACCCAGAATAAATGGGAAACATTAGTGATCTGTCCAGTTCAGGATATAAAGGTTTTTTATTCAGTGACTGCCATCAGGAAGATTAAAAAAACATGAATATGTTTCAATGTGTTCCTCTGTGCGTTTAATCTTGAATATCTATGAAAACATAATGGATGTGTGATACTTACCTGAATATGACCCTTTATAAATCAAGAGACACACAGGACTATTTCTTTATTTGTCATGTAAATGCTTATGCAAATTGTTACTGCATTTACATATAAACCATGTGAGTAATCATTAAGTCTTAAAAAACAGTACTTACCATTGACCATTCTCCTACTAAAGATGTAAGACAAAGCTGAAAATGAATACCAGGATATATTTTTTTTAGTTTGATTGTTATGTCCATTAATAATTGTAAGATGCCTGAGGGAATTTAGGATGGCTTATTTAGCAGAACAGTGACCCGATCATTTGCCAATTTAATCATTTTCCTGTATTTATCAAAAAGGAAAATGCAAAAGGAAAAACAAACATGTCAAATAAAATTACAAAGTTGACATACAGGTGCTGATTTATTAAGGCTAATGTGAATGCTCCAAATGTTTTCCAAAAAGTGGTCTTCCCAATATTTATTAAATTGCACAGAAAAGACATTGATGTGTTACTAAACCCAGGACCCTGCATTTACTATATCCAGTCTTCCACAGTACACAAAACTTGGAAATGCAATTATTTTAGTAATTTTAAACTTCTAAATACCTTTTCTCATCAGCAGTTAGAGCAGTCTGGTGACTTCTATCAGTGTTCAGCTGAGCACTGGTTAAAGCTTGTAGTAGGAGTTTTCATTCTTCTCTGACTGTCCTATGAAACTGCTTGACCCCTTACCCTCTGTCTGGACAGTGCTGATTGGTCCTGTGCTGATAAAATGCACCCTCCCCCCCAAAAAAAACTGTCTAGCAATACACACCAAACTGAGAATGTGCAGAGTGTCTCCTAGGGCTCTGTATTATCAGCAGATGGATTGGGAACTGTGGAAGAAGGGGAGGATCAGAGAAGACAGGATCAAACAGCCTTTTAACACAATACGGAGGATTAACATAATTACATAGTTGGAAAGGTTGAATAAAGACACCAGTCCATCCAGTTCAACTTGTGTGTGTATGTGTGTGTGTGTGTGAGTGTGTGTCTGTGTCTGTTCATGTCAAAAACATTAAAATATAAAACATCAAAACAGCACAAATAAAAATAAATAATAATTAATGAATATTAAAAACATAAATAAAAAATATCTGTGAAAAAATAAAAACAACATGAAAATATTATAAATTAAATCAAATAAATAAGTCCCACTTCAAATCACTAAGGTGAAAATTAGAATTGAAAAAGTCCTTCTCCAAAGAGCCTTTGACACCGTATTAGTACTCAAATAACATACCACACTCACCAGATATTGGTGAAAAAAAATGCCTTTCTAGGGGTTTTTTTGGGGATCCTAGACTCAGTCCATAAGCCTCCAAACACCGGATTTAACATGGACTTCCCCTACTCCAGACAAGGATGTAAACCAGCCTCCACCTCCAGGATCAGCAGAAACCACTAGCCAACAAAAAGATATTGAATGATGCAGAGAAAGACATGTATATAGTGTAATACTGCAAAACTCTGGCACTCTGGTTAGGCAGGAGTTGAGTAGCAGCTCAGGTGCAAAGCCAGAGGGGTCAAATTGTGGTCAGGGCTGAGAGGTTCTGCAGGCCAGCCTCTCTGGAATTTCCTCCTACTCTGAGGCTTTTGAAGGAAGGCCTTGGAGGCAGTGGGTGGATCTGAGGTGCGGTTGACTGCACCCTGAGGGACCTCAGCCAATCCTCAACAGATGGCTTGACAATGGCAGACCATTTGGGAACTCAGGCACTGGGTCAGTAGGGGGCCCCATGAGATGCCCCCGGTACCTTTCATAGGCTTTTTTTAGGTGTAGTTTGAGTGTGGGCGAGGACACAGGGACCCCGTGATCCCCTATTGCCCAGGGGCCCCATGAGTTGTCAGTCCGCCACTGGTTATTACATCTCTTTTCTTCATTATACAATTAAGGCTCTGCTGCTCTTTCTTGAAATTCCTTCTTGGACACTCCTGATGCTTGAAATCAATGGACCACACATAATATACACACCAAAAAGACTAGAATGTTTGCCTGGGTTTTTTAGGCATTTTGTATGCCGAGAGGAGTAATAGGACTGATTTCAAATATTCTGTGCCAATGTTTTCTTTTGGTTTTATGTTTTTGTAACAAAATGGTTTACCATTTGTGTGTGTTTCTAACTAATTAAAAATACAAAATATGACCTTTTTCTTTATTGAACCATGGACCCCCAAAAAGTCAATCAATGTAATCAATTTAAACCAATGTTGTATACATAATAAAATGTGATTTGTTTTAGTGTTCAGTTTGCATGGGCGTCCATAGTTTACATGCTGAACATATCTTTTTGCGGACCCAGAAGTTGTGAATATATAACATTTTCCTAAAATATGGCATCAAGACCCCACCCCCTTACCCCGCCCCTTTTCAAATGCTTGCCTACCAACATTTTTTCATATACCTGTTAAAATCAACCTTTTTTTTGCTAGAAATTTCCTTAGAACACCCAAACATTATATATGTTCTGAAAGCTGAGGCCCTGAAAAATGAAATGGTGGCTGTTGCAATTATTTTATGTCACACGATATTTACGCAGCTATTTATAAGATCCACTTCAATTAATTTTAATGTACAAAAACAATATAATACCCATTTTTTGTAAAATATAAAAGATTATGTTACATCAAATGAATAGTTACCAAACATGTAAAGGTTTAAAATTGTGCACACCTATTAAATGGTAATAAACTGCGGTATCTAAAATTGTCCATAGAAGAAACTTTAAAAGCCTTTAACGGTTATAAGTTTAGAGTTAATCATTAGCAATGGTGCTAGAATTATTGCTCTCACTCTGACATTTATGGTGATACTTCGCATGTGTGGTGTAATCACCATTTACAGTTGCAAGAAAAAATATGTGAACCCCTTGGGATTACGTGGAGTTTTGCATGAATTGGGCATAAAATGTGCTCTGAACGTCATCTAAGTCACAACAATAGAAGAACACAGTCTGCTGAACATAATACTACACAAACATTAGATGTTGCCATGGTTTAATTGCACATAACATGTAAACATTCACAGTGCAGGGAGGAAAAAGTATGTGAGGCCCTAGCTTAATGACTTCTCCCAGAGCTAATTGGAGCCAGGAGTGAGCCAACCTTGACTCCAATCAGTGTGATGATATTGGATGTGTTGCTGACAGCTGTCCTTCCCTTAAAAAACACACACCTGTTTTGGGTTTACTGGTTTCAAGAAGCACTGTCTGCTGTGAACCATGCCTCGCAGAAAAGAGCTCTCAGAAGACCTAAGATCAAGAATTGTTGACTTGCATGAAGCTGGAAAGGGTTACAAAAGTATCTCCAAAAGCCTTGATGTTCATATGTCCACGGTAAGACAGACTGTCTACAAATGGAGAAAGTTTAGCACTGTTGCTACTCTCCCTAGGCGTGGTCGTCCTGTAAAAATGACTGCAAGAGCACAGCACAGAATGCTGCATGAGGTAAAGAAGAATCCCAGAGTGTCAGCTAAAGACCTACAGAAAACTCTGGCACATGCTAACATTTTTGTTGACACATCTACAATAAGGAAAACATTAAACAAGAATGGGGTACATGGGAGGACACCACGGAGGAAGCCATTGCTGTCCAAAAAGAATATTGCAGCACGTTTGAAGTTTGCAAAAGAGCACCTGGATGTTCCACAGCACTACTGGCAAAATATACTGTGGACAGATGAAACCAAGAAGAAGTGGGAAGAACACAACACTATGTGGGGAGAAAAAAAGGCACAGCACACCAACATCAAAACCTCATCCCCACTGTAAAACATGGCGGAGGGAGCATCATGATTTGGGGCTGCTTTGCTGCCTCAGGGCCTGGACGGATTGTTGTCATTGATGGGAAAATGAATTCCAGAGTTTATCAAGACATTTTGCAGGAAAACGTACGACCATCTGTCCACCAACTGAAGCTCCGCAGAGGATGGGTGATGCAACAGGACAATGACCCAAAGCATACAAGTAATTCAACAAAACAATGGCTGCAACAGCACAGAATACGCCTTCTGGAATGGCCCAGTCAGAGTCCTGACCTCAACCCGATTGAAATGCTGTGGCATGACCTTAAGAGAGCAATTCACACCAGACATCCCAAGAGTATTGCTACACTGAAACAGTTTTGTGAAGAGGAGTGGTCCAAAATTACACCAGATCGTTGTGCAGGTCTGATCTGCAACTACAGGAAACGTTTGGTTGAGGTTATTGCTGCCAAAGGAGGGTCAACCAGTTATTAAGTCCAAAGGTTCACATACTTTTTCCTCCCAGCACTGTGAATGTTTACATGTTATGTGCAATTAAACCATGGCAACATCTAATGTTTGTGTAGTATTATGTTCAGCAGACTGTGTTCTTCTATTGTTGTGACTTAGATGACGTTCAGAACACATTTTATGCCCAATTCATGCAAAACTCCATGTAATCCCAAGGGGTTCACATACTTTTTCTTGCAACTGTACATATGTGTGCGGGACCTATAAGTGCTCTTGCATTTGCGTGCGAGCACAGGGGGATGGGGGTGCATTTAAGTGTATTCATTATTTTTATTTGTTTTATGTTTTTTGCATTTTTACATTATTTTTCATTTAATTTAATTGCTATCACAAGGGATGAACAAGATTCCGTGTGATAGTTTTGGGCAGTGACAGGTACTCTTTATGTAGGCATCAGGAGTCTATTAGACCCCTGATGTCTTCCCTGCCCTTCAAAATATTTGATCAATCACAGATCTGTTTGATCAGATACTTCCCTGTCTGCACCGGCTAGAGAAAGACAGTCCTGAAACAGGAAGTTACAAAATTTTCATTGTTTCCACAGTCACAGAGGAGAATGGATGTTCCTCCATCTCCCATACAAGTAGCCAACTTGACCACTTTCAGGGGTCCCGGGTTCTCTGGTGGCATTTCACATTAGAAGTTGACCCATATCTCCTTTTGTAAAGGTATGTGAATGTTAACTTGTTTATTAGACTTATGTCACCAAGCAAACATTTAATTTTCTTCCTCTTTCTCCATCTCAATCTCAATCGTTTTCTCTTTTGTATTATTTAGAAGCTCTCTCTGCTGTTGTTTAGATGTATTATGCTGGCTGAGTTTCAGCTTCATTGGCATAAACAAAAATCTTTTCTGATAGCTAAAGCAATAAAAGAGCTATTATGTGTTTGCTAGCAGTGTTTTGTGAAGGAAAAACTCCTAAGACCTTATTTAAGGATGCTGAGTGTTATCACTAGAATATGAGTTAAGTAGAGGAGCATTGTGAGGTTCAAGGCTAATGTACTGTAAAGATGGATAACATTGATATTTTATGTCTTGCTATTTATATATAATATATGGTAGAACAGGAAACAAGGGGAAATCTTACTGGAGACTTGCACAGCAGTCAAAAATAAAAGGGGTTACCTTAGCCTATAGGGCAGCACAGTGGCTAAATGGTTAGCACTTCCGCCTGGCAGTACTAGGGTCATTGGTTTGAATCCCAGCCACAGCACCACCTGCCTGGAGTTTACATGTTCTCCCTGTGACTGCGTGGGTTTCCTCCCATGCTCCAAAGACATGCTGGTAGGTTAATTGGCTCCTGTCTAAAAAATTGTCCCTAGTATGTGTATGTATGAATGTAAGTTAGGGACCTTAGATTGTACACCCCTTGAGGGTTAGGGACTGATGTGAATGTACAATATATATGTAAAGCACTGCGTAAATTGATGGCGCTATATAAGTACCTGAAATAAATAAATAGCCTTAGTCCTCCTAATGCACACTGGATGTTTTGATAATGCTGGTAATGTTAGCTGTTTAAAGTTACATTAAAAACGTGTTTCAGCTTTTTTTAGCGTTTTTGCATTTAGCTGCATTTCCCCGCGTTTAGCGGCATTTTCCCACATTTGCGTTTTTTACCCCCCAAAAAATTTGGGGGGTCAAAAAAGTCAGATAATGCCGGTTTGCGGCGTTTTACCGCATTTTGCAGCGTTTTCAGCATTTTTCCACATTTTACAGCTAAAAAACTCCTCTAGAAACCCACTAGTCCTGGGTTTATTTTCCAGCCAAAAAACCATCCCAGCCAGAAAACGTTAATTACAGTCTATGGACACATAGGATAACATGCTGGGGAGTTTACTGACTGTGGAAAAAAATGTCAAAAAACAAAAACAGCAGCTGTAAAACATCCAGTGTGCATGAGGACCTAGCCAGTACACACACAAAAAATTGGAGTTAGAGGTGCACTTGAAACCAAAAAAATGTGCAACAAGGAGCAGGCCTTTTCACACAGCTTGAAGGTGAATGTTTCTCAAACACAAATCCTTTCAACAACATGCTCTGGAAATGCCTTAGAAATGCACATGCTTTTACAGGGTTCTTGGTTCAAATTCCAACCACAGCACTACCTGCATGGAATTTGCATGTTCTCCCTGTGTCTATGTGGGTTTCCTCAGAACACTTCTGTTTCCTCCCACACTCCAAAGATTTGCTGGTGGCTTAATTGGCTCCTGTTTAAATTGACTCTTGTATGTATATGTATGCACTTGAGTTAGGGACCTTAGATTGTAAGCTTCCTGAGGGCAAGGACTGATGCAAATTACAGTATATGTAAAGTGCTGCATAAATTGTCAGGGCTATATATACAGAACCTACATTAACCACTTCCCGACTGCCCTATAGCAGAAATACTGCTACAGGGCAGCACGGGTGCGCAAAATCACGTGTATATATATGTGAATTTGCATTTCTAGGTAGGGGGTGTGCGCACCCTACCCGCTCCGCTATTCGTGGTCACGGCTGTAAATCACAGTGACAACAAGTTAGTTCCCCCCCAGTGTCCCACTAAAAGTCGCTGATCGCCGCCATTACTAGTAGAACCCCCCCCCCCGAGGATCTATACCGCCATTTGTAAACACTATAACTAGAGATGAGCGAAGAAATGAAAAATTCGATTCGACTGATTCGGCGAATTCGTGGACAATATTCGATTCGAGTCGAATAAATTCGCTGTGAATTTAACTTAAAAAAGGGTGTTTCTAGGCTTCAGAGAGACTTAATATTAGTGCAGAACACTGTACCTTTAATTTAAATGCCCTTGGAGTCTGCTGGGGAAGAGAAATAATACTGTCTGTCAGTATGACATGCAGATGAGTGCCGTCGATCTTAGAATCACTGCACACTTCACTCCTTTGGCCAGTCACGGGGCCAAAACCAGTGTTTGGAGCCACAGTGTGGCGGTGGAGGCAGCAGCAATGGGAGGCCATACAGCAACCTATGACAAAATGGAAACCAGCAGGAGCGTGAGGAGACCTGAAAGTGGCACATGGCAGAGTGGGAGCAATGGGAGGCGGTACAGGGACCCAGGTCACACTGTGGGCCCAGCAGCAGCGTGACCAGGCGGTACGGGGGCCCATGGCCGATATGGGGCTTGGTGGCACCTATGGAAGGCCTGTAATCTGCCAGCAACCTATGACAAAATGGACAACCGCAGGAGTGTGAGGAGATTTCAAAGTGGCACATGGCAGAGTGGAAGCAATGGGAGGCCGTACAGGGACCCAGGTCACACTGTGGGCTCAGCAGCAGCGTGACCAGGAGGTACGGGGGCCCATGGTCGATATGGGGCCTGGCGGCACCTATGGAAGGCCGCTAATCTGCCAGCAACCTATGACAAAATGGACAACCGCAGGAGTGTGAGGAGATTTCAAAGAGGTACATGGCAGAGTGGAAGCAATGGGAGGCCGTACAGGGACCCAGGTCACACTGTGGGACCAGCATCAGCGTGAACAGGCGGTACGGGGGCCCATGGCCGATTTGACCTCATTCATCCCATAGTCCTGCCGACTCACGAATAGCGTGGCCTCCTCAAAGGGCCTGAGCAAGCGCAGGTGTCACACATGAGCTGACAATGGCTGACATCTAAGTTACACAGGGAGTACCTTTATCCGCTTTTAACATCAGGAAATCTGTGATGGCCTTTAGCTGTTCGTCTAACATATGTAGGGTTGAATTACACCTTGTTGCAACGTCACAGCATGAGGAGTCGGTACGGGGGCCCATGGCAGATTACATGTCTGGCAGCAGCAATGGGAGGCCCGTAATCTGCCAGCACCCTATGTCAAAAAATTTAACACACCAGCAGTGTGAAGAGACCTGAAAGTGGCACATGGCAGCAGAGTGTGGCGATGGAGACAGCAGCAATGGGAGGCCGTACAGGGACCCATGAGAGACTCTGGACTTGGCAGCAGCATGAGGAGGCGGTATATAGGGGCCCATGGCAGATTAGGGGCCTGGCAGCAGCTATGTGAGGCCCGTAATCTGCCTGCACCCTATGTCAAAAAATTAAACACACCAGCAGTGTGAAGAGACCTGAAAGTGGCACATGGCAGCAGAGTGTGGCGATGGAGACAGCAGCAATGGGAGGCCGTACAGGGACCCATGAGAGACTCTAGACTTGGCAGCAGCATGAGGAGGCGGTATATAGGGGCCCATGGCAGATTAGGGGCCTGGCAGCAGCTATGTGAGGCCCGTAATCTGCCTGCACCCTATGTCAAAAAATTAAACACACCAGCAGTGTGAAGAGACCTGAAAGTGGCACATGGCAGCAGAGTGTGGCGATGGAGACAGCAGCAATGGGAGGCCGTACAGGGACCCATGAGAGACTCTAGACTTGGCAGCAGCATGAGGAGGCGGTATATAGGGGCCCATGGCAGATTAGGGGCCTGGCAGCAGCTATGTGAGGCCCGTAATCTGCCTGCACCCTATGTCAAAAAATTTAACACACCAGCAGTGTGAAGAGACCTGAAAGTGGCACATGGCAGCAGAGTGTGGCGATGGAGACAGCAGCAATGGGAGGCCGTACAGGGACCCATGAGAGACTCTGGACTTGGCAGCAGCATGAGGAGGCGGTATATAGGGGCCCATGGCAGATTAGGGGCCTGGCAGCAGCTATGTGAGGCCCGTAATCTGCCTGCACCCTATGTCAAAAAATTAAACACACCAGCAGTGTGAAGAGACCTGAAAGTGGCACATGGCAGCAGAGTGTGGCGATGGAGACAGCAGCAATGGGAGGCCGTACAGGGACCCATGAGAGACTCTGGACTTGGCAGCAGCATGAGGAGGCGGTATATAGGGGCCCATGGCAGATTAGGGGCCTGGCAGCAGCTATGTGAGGCCCGTAATCTGCCTGCACCCTATGTCAAAAAATTTAACACACCAGCAGTGTGAAGAGACCTGAAAGTGGCACATGGCAGCAGAGTGTGGCGATGGAGACAGCAGCAATGGGAGGCCGTACAGGGACCCATGAGAGACTCTGGACTTGGCAGCAGCATGAGGAGGCGGTATATAGGGGCCCATGGCAGATTAGGGGCCTGGCAGCAGCTATGTGAGGCCCGTAATCTGCCTGCACCCTATGTCAAAAAATTAAACACACCAGCAGTGTGAAGAGACCTGAAAGTGGCACATGGCAGCAGAGTGTGGCGATGGAGACAGCAGCAATGGGAGGCCGTACAGGGACCCATGACAGACTCTAGACTTGGCAGCAGCATGAGGAGGCGGTATATAGGGGCCCATGGCAGATTAGGGGCCTGGCAGCAGCTATGTGAGGCCCGTAATCTGCCTGCACCCTATGTCAAAAAATTTAACACACCAGCAGTGTGAAGAGACCTGAAAGTGGCACATGGCAGCAGAGTGTGGCGATGGAGACAGCAGCAATGGGAGGCCGTACAGGGACCCATGAGAGACTCTGGACTTGGCAGCAGCATGAGGAGGCGGTATATAGGGGCCCATGGCAGATTAGGGGCCTGGCAGCAGCTATGTGAGGCCCGTTATCTTGCAGCACCCTATGTCAAAAAATTAAACACACCAGCAGTGTGAAGAGACCTGAAAGTGGCACATGGCAGCAGAGTGTGGCGATGGAGACAGCAGCAATGGGAGGCCGTACAGGGACCCATGAGAGACTCTAGACTTGGCAGCAGCATGAGGAGGCGGTATATAGGGGCCCATGGCAGATTAGGGGCCTGGCAGCAGCTATGTGAGGCCCGTAATCTGCCTGCACCCTATGTCAAAAAATTTAACACACCAGCAGTGTGAAGAGACCTGAAAGTGGCACATGGCAGCAGAGTGTGGCGATGGAGACAGCAGCAATGGGAGGCCGTACAGGGACCCATGAGAGACTCTGGACTTGGCAGCAGCATGAGGAGGCGGTATATAGGGGCCCATGGCAGATTAGGGGCCTGGCAGCAGCTATGTGAGGCCCGTAATCTGCCTGCACCCTATGTCAAAAAATTAAACACACCAGCAGTGTGAAGAGACCTGAAAGTGGCACATGGCAGCAGAGTGTGGCGATGGAGACAGCAGCAATGGGAGGCCGTACAGGGACCCATGAGAGACTCTAGACTTGGCAGCAGCATGAGGAGGCGGTATATAGGGGCCCATGGCAGATTAGGGGCCTGGCAGCAGCTATGTGAGGCCCGTAATCTGCCTGCACCCTATGTCAAAAAATTAAACACACCAGCAGTGTGAAGAGACCTGAAAGTGGCACATGGCAGCAGAGTGTGGCGATGGAGACAGCAGCAATGGGAGGCCGTACAGGGACCCATGAGAGACTCTAGACTTGGCAGCAGCATGAGGAGGCGGTATATAGGGGCCCATGGCAGATTAGGGGCCTGGCAGCAGCTATGTGAGGCCCGTAATCTGCCTGCACCCTATGTCAAAAAATTTAACACACCAGCAGTGTGAAGAGACCTGAAAGTGGCACATGGCAGCAGAGTGTGGCGATGGAGACAGCAGCAATGGGAGGCCGTACAGGGACCCATGAGAGACTCTGGACTTGGCAGCAGCATGAGGAGGCGGTATATAGGGGCCCATGGCAGATTAGGGGCCTGGCAGCAGCTATGTGAGGCCCGTAATCTGCCTGCACCCTATGTCAAAAAATTAAACACACCAGCAGTGTGAAGAGACCTGAAAGTGGCACATGGCAGCAGAGTGTGGCGATGGAGACAGCAGCAATGGGAGGCCGTACAGGGACCCATGAGAGACTCTAGACTTGGCAGCAGCATGAGGAGGCGGTATATAGGGGCCCATGGCAGATTAGGGGCCTGGCAGCAGCTATGTGAGGCCCGTAATCTGCCTGCACCCTATGTCAAAAAATTAAACACACCAGCAGTGTGAAGAGACCTGAAAGTGGCACATGGCAGCAGAGTGTGGCGATGGAGACAGCAGCAATGGGAGGCCGTACAGGGATCCATGAGAGACTCTGGACTTGGCAGCAGCATGAGGAGGCGGTATATAGGGGCCCATGGCAGATTAGGGGCCTGGCAGCAGCTATGTGAGGCCCGTTATCTTGCAGCACCCTATGTCAAAAAATTTAACACACCAGCAGTGTGAAGAGACCTGAAAGTGGCACATGGCAGCAGAGTGTGGCGATGGAGACAGCAGCAATGGGAGGCCGTACAGGGACCCATGAGAGACTCTAGACTTGGCAGCAGCATGAGGAGGCGGTATATAGGGGCCCATGGCAGATTAGGGGCCTGGCAGCAGCTATGTGAGGCCCGTAATCTGCCTGCACCCTATGTCAAAAAATTTAACACACCAGCAGTGTGAAGAGACCTGAAAGTGGCACATGGCAGCAGAGTGTGGCGATGGAGACAGCAGCAATGGGAGGCCGTACAGGGACCCATGAGAGACTCTGGACTTGGCAGCAGCATGAGGAGGCGGTATATAGGGGCCCATGGCAGATTAGGGGCCTGGCAGCAGCTATGTGAGGCCCGTAATCTGCCTGCACCCTATGTCAAAAAATTAAACACACCAGCAGTGTGAAGAGACCTGAAAGTGGCACATGGCAGCAGAGTGTGGCGATGGAGACAGCAGCAATGGGAGGCCGTACAGGGACCCATGAGAGACTCTAGACTTGGCAGCAGCATGAGGAGGCGGTATATAGGGGCTCATGGCAGATTAGGGGCCTGGCAGCAGCTATGTGAGGCCCGTAATCTGCCTGCACCCTATGTCAAAAAATTAAACACACCAGCAGTGTGAAGAGACCTGAAAGTGGCACATGGCAGCAGAGTGTGGCGATGGAGACAGCAGCAATGGGAGGCCGTACAGGGTGTCAGGGCTCCCAGGTATGACC
Organism: Staurois parvus; assembly: GCF_062004578.1. NCBI lineage: Eukaryota > Metazoa > Chordata > Amphibia > Anura > Ranidae > Staurois > Staurois parvus. The sequence goes on from NW_028317813.1 coordinate 1,969,570, forward strand.
AGAGGTGTGTGACTGAAGCAGGGAAACGCAGACCTCAGATATGTTATAAACAATATAATTTATTAACACTAACAGTACAAACATAAACGCAGTGCAATACTAAACATAATACGGTGCAAACAAACCAAACCACCCACAGATAACAGTATATACAAGCAAGCGTCGTCAGGCAGGCCGGGTCAATATCAATTGGGCAGGTAGGTACAGGGGGAGCAAGCGGAGAATGGTCGGGGTCACAGGCCAGGTTCAGCAGGTAGCAAGCAGCATAGTACAGAGGGTCAGGCAGAGGGATGGTCCGGGTCACAAGCCAGGGATCAGAACAGGTAGCAAGCAGCGTAGTACAGAGGGTCAGACAGAGGAATGGTCAGGGTCACAAGCCAGGATCAGAGCAGGAGAAGTCAGCAAAGGAACAGAAACAGGATGCAGGACAGATACAGGGCCCAGGACAAACACAACACCAAGGCAGAGTCTGCAAGTCTGGCCATCCCTTAAATACCCCAGCATCATCAGTTCCAGGTGTTAGCTGGCTGAAAGGTTGAGTCTCTGATTGCTGGGAGCACCCGCTGGCCAGCCCTGGTACTGCAGATCAAAAGGCAGGTGAGTCCCACCATTGCTGGCCAGTCCATTCCTAACAGTACCCCCCCCTCAAGGAGCGGCCTCAGGACGCTCCAAACAGTCCTAGCTGGGCAAAATGTTCCACCGCCCGGGTCTGGCAACTGGCGGGATATCAAAGACTGGCACACCGGGCAGGACTCCGGGCAGCGGCACACCGGGCTGGACTCCGGGCAGAGGCACATCGAGCAGAGGCACATCGAGCAGAGGCACATCGGGCAGGACTCCGGGCAGAGGCACATCGGGCAGGACTCCAGGCAGAGGCACATCGGGCAGGACTCCAGGCAGAGGCACATCGGGCAGGACTCCAGGCAGAGGCACATCGGGCAGGACTCCAGGCAGAGGCACATCGGGCAGGACTCCAGGCAGAGGCACATCGGGCAGGACTCCAGGCAGAGGCACATCGGGCAGGACTCCGGGCAGAGGCACATCGGGCAGGATTCCGGGCAGAGGCACATCGGGCAGGACTCCGGGCAGAGGCACATCGGATTACCAGGCGAAGCGGCAGGCAGCGGGCCCCCGGGCGGAGCGGCAGGCACCGGGCCCCCGGGCGGGGCGGCAGGCACCGGGCCCCCGGGCGGGGCGGCAGGCACCGGGCCCCCGGGCGGAGCAGCAGGCACCGGGCCCCCGGGCGGAGCAGCAGGCACCGGGCCCCCGGGCGGAGCAGCAGGCACCGGGCCCCCGGGCGGAGCAGCAGGCACCGGGCCCCCGGGCGGAGCAGCAGGCACCGGGCCCCCGGGCGGAGCAGCAGGCACCGGGCCCCCAGGCGGGGCGACAGGCACCGGGCCCCCAGGCGGGGCGACAGGCACCGGGCCCCCAGGCCTCGGGCTCCCAGGCGGGGCGACAGGCATCGGGCCCCCAGGCGGGGCGACAGGCATCGGGCCCCCAGGCGGGGCGACAGGCATCGGGCCCCCAGGCGGGGCGACAGGCATCGGGCCCCCAGGCGGAGCGGCAGGTCTCGGGCCCTCAGGCGGAGCGGCGGGCGCCGGACCTCCAGATGGAGCGATAGGTCTCGGGCCCTCAGGCGGAGCGGCGGGCGCCGGACCCCCAGCTGGAGCGACAGGTCTCGGGCCCTCAGGCGGAGCGGCGGGCGCCGGACCCCCAGGTGGAGCGACAGGTCTCGGGCCCTCAGGCGGAGCGGCAGGCGCCGGACCCCCAGGAGGAGCGACAGGTCTCGGGCCCTCAGGCAGAGCGGCGGGCGCCGGACCCCCAGATGGAGCGACAGGTCTCGGGCCCTCAGGCGGAGCGGCGGGCGCCGGACCCCCAGGTGGAGCGACAGGTCTCGGGCCCTCAGACGGAGCGGCGGGCGCCGGACCCCCAGATGGAGCGACAGGTCTCGGGCCCTTAGGCAGAACGACAGGTCTCGGGCCCCCAGGCGGGGCGGCGGGCACCGAGTCACCAGGCACAACAGTGGGCTCCGAGTCAACTGGGATGACCGCTGGCACTGGGTCAGACATTGGATCGTCTGGCTGGACAGCGGGCATCGGGTCACCAGGCATCAGGTCATTTGGCTCGACAGCGGGCACCGCGTCATCTGGCAAGGCAGTGGGCTCCGAGTCAACTGGTATGACCGCGGGCACTGGGTCAGACATTGGATCGTCTGACTGGACAGCGGGCACTGGGTCACCAGGCATCAGGTCATTTGGCTCGACAGCGGGCACCGCGTCATCTGGCAAGGCCGTGGGCTCCGAGTCAACTGATATGACCGCGGGCACTGGGTCAGACATTGGATCGTCTGACTGGACAGCGGGCACTGGGTCACCAGGCATCAGGTCATTTGGCTCGACAGCGGGCACCGCGTCATCTGGCAAGGCAGTGGGCTCCGAGTCAACAGGCACGACAGTGAGCACCGGGGCATCAGGTACCGGATTGTCTGGCTCGACAGCGGGCATCGGGTCACCAGGTATGACAGCGGGCACTGGGTCACCAGGCATCAGGTCATTTGGCTTGTCAGCGGGCACCGCGTCATCTGGCAAGGCAGTGGGCTCCGAGTCAACTGGTATGACCGCGGGCACTGGGTCAGACATTGGATCGTCTGACTGGACAGCGGGCACTGGGTCACCAGGCATCAGGTCATTTGGCTCGACAGCGGGCACCGCGTCATCTGGCAAGGCAGTGGGCTCCGAGTCAACAGGCACGACAGTGAGCACCGGGGCATCAGGTACCGGATTGTCTGGCTCGACAGCGGGCATCGGGTCACCAGGTATGACAGCGGGCACTGGGTCACCAGGCATCAGGTCATCTGGCAAGGCAGTGGGCACCGCGTCACCAGGCATTGGATCGTCTGGCTCGACAGCGGGCATCGGGTCACCAGGTATGACAGCGGGCACTGGGTCACCAGGCATCAGGTCATTTGGCTTGCCAGCGGGCACCGCGTCATCTGGCAAGGCAGTGGGCACCGGGTCACCAGGTATGACAGCGGGCTCTGAGTCAATTGGCACGACAGCGGGCACTGGATCAGGTACCGGATCATCTGGATCAACAGCGGGCATCGAGTCAACTGGCCTAATAGGATCGTCGGGCTGGATCAGTTCATCCTGCTGAGTAGCGGCATCAGGCTGAATGCAGGCATCAGGCTGAGGAGAGGCTTCAGGCTGAAGAGGGGCATCAGGCTGAAGAGGGGCATCAGGCTGAAGAGGGGCATCAGGCTGAAGAGAGGCATCAGGCTGAAGAGAGGCATCCGGCTGAAGAGAGGCATCCGGCTGAAGAGAGGCATCCGGCTGAAGAGAGGCATCCGGCTGAAGAGAGGCATCCGGCTGAAGAGAGGCATCCGGCTGAAGAGAGGCATCCGGCTGAAGAGAGGCATCCGGCTGAAGAGAGGCATCCGGCTGAAGAGAGGCATCCGGCTGAAGAGAGGTATCCGGCTGAAGAGAGGCTTCAGGCTGAGTAGAGGCTTCAGGCTGGTTCACCGGTTTGGATACTGGCAGGATGGTATTGGTTGGAAAGAATTTTCGCTTTTTTCTGGTTTTAATTACTGGAGCACTGCAAGTAAACGCAGGTCTGCAAACGAATGGAGCAGCTGGAGACAGAGAAAAACTGGAGGATGGAACAGGAGAGGGAGCAGTCGCTACAGAGGGCTTTTTTACAGGGTTAAAGGCAGGATAGGTGCAGCGAGTGGGAATAGGGTACTGACATGCGGTAGATAGCCAAGTATACTGGGCTGTAACTGGAGGAGCTGGTGGGAATACAGGAGAAGAGTTAGAAGCAGGACTGGGTTTTTGTAAGCTGACTGAGGCTGGGTGCAACAAGTCTGTCCATGTCTGCAGTAGGGGTTGAACAAAGCTGAGCTTACACAAAGTCTGTCTGGTCAATGACTGCACTGCGTTTATACAATCTTGCAGTGTCTGTGGTGAACATGTGGAATAACGCTCCAGAAAGTAACCCACATCATCCTCTAATAACCACACCAGGGACTCTACCTGGTCTGCACTAAATGGTGGCAAAAATTCATCCCTGCATTCGGGGGAACCAGATGAAACCAACTCTGCACAAACCTCAATCAATGGCTGCACCTCAGAGAACACTGTGCCCTGATCTACTAGAACATGAGCGAGCCGTATACATTCTAGCAATTCATCCCGGGTATACTCCTTCAGAGTTTGATAAGCATACTCCCTGTCATCAAACACTAGCAGATATAAATACTCAACCTCATCAAGATCCATCCTTCCCATCAACAAGCCAAGATGGCTTCCCTGTGCAGCCACTTCTGGTCAGGATTGGCCTTGGTGTAATGTCAGGGCTCCCAGGTATGACCAGAGGTGTGTGACTGAAGCAGGGAAACGCAGACCTCAGATATGTTATAAACAATATAATTTATTAACACTAACAGTACAAACATAAACGCAGTGCAATACTAAACATAATACGGTGCAAACAAACCAAACCAAACCACCCACAGATAACAGTATATACAAGCAAGCGTCGTCAGGCAGGCCGGGTCAATATCAATTGGGCAGGTAGGTACAGGGGGAGCAAGCGGAGAATGGTCGGGGTCACAGGCCAGGTTCAGCAGGTAGCAAGCAGCATAGTACAGAGGGTCAGGCAGAGGGATGGTCCGGGTCACAAGCCAGGGATCAGAACAGGTAGCAAGCAGCGTAGTACAGAGGGTCAGACAGAGGAATGGTCAGGGTCACAAGCCAGGATCAGAGCAGGAGAAGTCAGCAAAGGAACAGAAACAGGATGCAGGACAGATACAGGGCCCAGGACAAACACAACACCAAGGCAGAGTCTGCAAGTCTGGCCATCCCTTAAATACCCCAGCATCATCAGTTCCAGGTGTTAGCTGGCTGAAAGGTTGAGTCTCTGATTGCTGGGAGCACCCGCTGGCCAGCCCTGGTACTGCAGATCAAAAGGCAGGTGAGTCCCACCATTGCTGGCCAGTCCATTCCTAACACAGGGACCCATGAGAGACTCTGGACTTGGCAGCAGCATGAGGAGGCGGTATATAGGGGCCCATGGCAGATTAGGGGCCTGGCAGCAGCTATGTGAGGCCCGTAATCTGCCTGCACCCTATGTCAAAAAATTAAACACACCAGCAGTGTGAAGAGACCTGAAAGTGGCACATGGCAGCAGAGTGTGGCGATGGAGACAGCAGCAATGGGAGGCCGTACAGGGACCCATGAGAGACTCTAGACTTGGCAGCAGCATGAGGAGGCGGTATATAGGGGCCCATGGCAGATTAGGGGCCTGGCAGCAGCTATGTGAGGCCCGTAATCTGCCTGCACCCTATGTCAAAAAATTAAACACACCAGCAGTGTGAAGAGACCTGAAAGTGGCACATGGCAGCAGAGTGTGGCGATGGAGACAGCAGCAATGGGAGGCCGTACAGGGACCCATGAGAGACTCTGGACTTGGCAGCAGCATGAGGAGGCGGTATATAGGGGCCCATGGCAGATTAGGGGCCTGGCAGCAGCTATGTGAGGCCCGTTATCTTGCAGCACCCTATGTCAAAAAATTAAACACACCAGCAGTGTGAAGAGACCTGAAAGTGGCACATGGCAGCAGAGTGTGGCGATGGAGACAGCAGCAATGGGAGGCCGTACAGGGACCCATGAGAGACTCTAGACTTGGCAGCAGCATGAGGAGGCGGTATATAGGGGCCCATGGCAGATTAGGGGCCTGGCAGCAGCTATGTGAGGCCCGTAATCTGCCTGCACCCTATGTCAAAAAATTTAACACACCAGCAGTGTGAAGAGACCTGAAAGTGGCACATGGCAGCAGAGTGTGGCGATGGAGACAGCAGCAATGGGAGGCCGTACAGGGACCCATGAGAGACTCTGGACTTGGCAGCAGCATGAGGAGGCGGTATATAGGGGCCCATGGCAGATTAGGGGCCTGGCAGCAGCTATGTGAGGCCCGTAATCTGCCTGCACCCTATGTCAAAAAATTAAACACACCAGCAGTGTGAAGAGACCTGAAAGTGGCACATGGCAGCAGAGTGTGGCGATGGAGACAGCAGCAATGGGAGGCCGTACAGGGACCCATGAGAGACTCTAGACTTGGCAGCAGCATGAGGAGGCGGTATATAGGGGCCCATGGCAGATTAGGGGCCTGGCAGCAGCTATGTGAGGCCCGTAATCTGCCTGCACCCTATGTCAAAAAATTAAACACACCAGCAGTGTGAAGAGACCTGAAAGTGGCACATGGCAGCAGAGTGTGGCGATGGAGACAGCAGCAATGGGAGGCCGTACAGGGACCCATGAGAGACTCTGGACTTGGCAGCAGCATGAGGAGGCGGTATATAGGGGCCCATGGCAGATTAGGGGCCTGGCAGCAGCTATGTGAGGCCCGTAATCTGCCTGCACCCTATGTCAAAAAATTAAACACACCAGCAGTGTGAAGAGACCTGAAAGTGGCACATGGCAGCAGAGTGTGGCGATGGAGACAGCAGCAATGGGAGGCCGTACAGGGACCCATGAGAGACTCTAGACTTGGCAGCAGCATGAGGAGGCGGTATATAGGGGCCCATGGCAGATTAGGGGCCTGGCAGCAGCTATGTGAGGCCCGTAATCTGCCTGCACCCTATGTCAAAAAATTAAACACACCAGCAGTGTGAAGAGACCTGAAAGTGGCACATGGCAGCAGAGTGTGGCGATGGAGACAGCAGCAATGGGAGGCCGTACAGGGACCCATGAGAGACTCTGGACTTGGCAGCAGCATGAGGAGGCGGTATATAGGGGCCCATGGCAGATTAGGGGCCTGGCAGCAGCTATGTGAGGCCCGTAATCTGCCTGCACCCTATGTCAAAAAATTAAACACACCAGCAGTGTGAAGAGACCTGAAAGTGGCACATGGCAGCAGAGTGTGGCGATGGAGACAGCAGCAATGGGAGGCCGTACAGGGACCCATGAGAGACTCTAGACTTGGCAGCAGCATGAGGAGGCGGTATATAGGGGCCCATGGCAGATTAGGGGCCTGGCAGCAGCTATGTGAGGCCCGTAATCTGCCTGCACCCTATGTCAAAAAATTAAACACACCAGCAGTGTGAAGAGACCTGAAAGTGGCACATGGCAGCAGAGTGTGGCGATGGAGACAGCAGCAATGGGAGGCCGTACAGGGACCCATGAGAGACTCTAGATTTGGCAGCAGCATGAGGAGGCGGTATATAGGGGCCCATGGCAGATTAGGGGCCTGGCAGCAGCTATGTGAGGCCCGTAATCTGCCTGCACCCTATGTCAAAAAATTTAACACACCAGCAGTGTGAAGAGACCTGAAAGTGGCACATGGCAGCAGAGTGTGGCGATGGAGACAGCAGCAATGGGAGGCCGTACAGGGACCCATGAGAGACTCTGGACTTGGCAGCAGCATGAGGAGGCGGTATATAGGGGCCCATGGCAGATTAGGGGCCTGGCAGCAGCTATGTGAGGCCCGTAATCTGCCTGCACCCTATGTCAAAAAATTAAACACACCAGCAGTGTGAAGAGACCTGAAAGTGGCACATGGCAGCAGAGTGTGGCGATGGAGACAGCAGCAATGGGAGGCCGTACAGGGACCCATGAGAGACTCTGGACCTAGCAGCAGCATGAGGAGGCGGTATATAGGGGCCTATGGCAGATTAGGGGCCTGGCAGCAGCTATAGGAGGCCCGTAATCTGCCAGCACCCTATGTCAAAAAATTAAACACACCAGCAGTGTGAGGAGACCTGAAAGTGGCACATGTTTGAGGCATGATTCATGGCGGATTTAGTCAGTTGTGTCAGGAACTGGTGGTTTGAAATCCAGACTAATCCACGCCTGATTCATTTTCACAAACGTGAGTCTCTCCACACTTTGGGTGGACAGTCGTGTCCTCCGCGGAGTTACAATACCTCCTGCCGCACTAAACACGCGCTCCGATGCCACGCTACTGGCCGGGCATGACAGCCTTTCAAGGGCAAATTCAGCTAGTTGGGGCCAAAGGTCAAGTTTCGTTGCCCAGTAGTCAAGGGGATTGTCTACCTCGGTTGGCAGGGTGCTGTCCAAGTAGGCCCAAGCCTGTTGTTTGAGCTCCTGCTCCAGGTCCACCTGATGCTGCTGCTGCTGCTGCGGCTGGTTAGTAGTTTCCTCACTGCGCTGGTGAAGAAAGCTACTCATCATCGACTGCAGACTGAGGCAGCCGCTGCTGGTGGAGCTGCCACTGCTCCTACCACCCCACCCCTCCCCTGCTGCCATGCCAGCGGAACGCGAGCGCACAGGGCCCACAGTGTCTGAGGATGGACGTTGGCGCACAAAGGCAGAGACCAACTGACTACATAGGTGGTTTTTATAGTACGTAATTTTGGCCTCCCTCTCAGCAGGTGTGAAAAAGGCCACCATTTTGGACCGGTAGCGAGGGTCCAACAAGGTGGACAGCCAAAAGTCATCCCTCTGTCTGATGGTTATTATTCGGCTGTCGCTACGCAAGCAACCGAGCATGCTATGGGCCATTTGTGCCAAGGAATGCGAGGGACTCCCTGCCTCCATCTCCACAGCATACTGCCACGGTGCGTCTGGGTCCTCTGTCTCCTCCTCCTCCTCCTCTACCAGATGCTCCTGCTCCTCCACTCCTGTCCGCTGAGTGGAAAAACCACCCATTTCACTCAATAATTCCTGAGCACAAATGTCCTCCTCTACCTCCTCCTCTTCTTCCTGTCCTGCCCCCACAGGGGTCATGTGGCGTTGAGATCTGTGCGCCACGTCTACCGCACCCTGACCAGCCATTGTTAACAGCATTTGTTCCAGGACGTGCAACAGAGGAATGACGTCGTTCATCCCATAGTCCTGCCGACTCACGAATAGCGTGGCCTCCTCAAAGGGCCTGAGCAAGCGGCAGGTGTCACGCATGAGCTGCCAATGGCTGACATCTAAGTTACACAGGGGAGTACCTTTATCCGCTTGTAACATCAGGAAATCGGTGATGGCCTTTCGCTGCTCGTAAAGGCGGTCTAACATGTGTAGGGTTGAATTCCACCTTGTTGCAACGTCGCAGATCAGGCGATGCTGTGGAATTCCGTTCTGCCGCTGCAGCTCAATGAGGGTGTTCTTTGCGGTGTAGGAATGGCTGAAATGCATGCACAGTTTACGTGACATTTTAAGGATGTCTTGCAGTGGGATGGTGGATTTTAGGAACCGCTTGACAACCAGATTGAACACGTGAGCCATGCATGGCGCATGGCACAACCTTCCTTGACGCAGAGCAGACACCATGTTCTTTCCGTTGTCAGTCAACATGGTTCCGATTTTTAGTTTGCGCGGAGACAGCCATCTGTCGATTTCTCTGTTCATTACACTCAGCAGTTCCTCCCCTGTGTGACTACGTTCGCCAAGGCATACCAGGTGCAGCACAGCGTGACACCGTTGCGCCCTGCACATGTGATATGCCGGTCGGGTAATGGGACTTGGCACGGGGGTGGCGGCTGAGGACACGGCGGAAAAAGAGGTGGTAGAGGCGGACATGCTTGCTGGACCAAGGACGTGCAAACGTGGAGGCAAAAGCGTCGTGACCTGTCCAAGTTGCTGGTGCGGCTGTGCCGGCACCACGTTCACCCAGTGGGCCGTAAATGACATGTACTGTCCCTGACCGTAGTTACAGCTCCACACGTCGGCGCTGCCGTGCACTTTGGCAGAGACCGACATGCTCAAAGACTGGCCCACCATCTCTTCTACATGTGAATGCAGGGCTGGCACTGCCTTTTGGGCAAAGAAATGACGGCTTGGCACTCTCCACCGCGGCGCGGCACAAGCCATCATTTCTCGGAAAGGTGCTGAGTCCACCAGTTGGAAAGGGAGGGACTGCAGCACCAGCAACTTGGACAGGAGGACGTTCAGCTTTTGCACCGTCGGGTGCGTGCTCGCAAACTGTTGTCTCTTGGATACGGATTCCAAGAAAGACTGTTGACGGAATCCGAGAAGAGGAGTAGCAGGAGAAGGAGCATCTGAACGAGCGGAAGATGCCAACGAGCGACAACTCCCCTCAGCAGAGGTGTTGGAGCCTTGACTGGCTGATAGAGGGCGATTGACGACGTCGGGTGACGGAGCAAGTAACGGAGCGGGTGATGGAGCGGGGGCTGGGGCAGGCAGAACCGCCGTATGTTTATCACGGTTTTCCCAGGCCACCGAATGGTGACGCTGCATATGCTGACGCAACGCTGTAGTCCCAACATGGGCCCCCTGGCCACGCTTGCATTTCTGGCCACATAGTCGACATACGGCTACGTTTACTTCCTCGGGCGGCTTGAGGAAAAATTGCCACACCACCGAGTAGGAAACTTTGCCCCCGCTACTCTTCACTGGCTGACTGCTACTTCCTCCGTGCGCACCGGCACCACTACTGGCCGTGGTGGTAGGCTGCAGTGGAGCTGGTGCTCTACTCCGTGGACGTTTGGCTCCACTGACACTGATGCGACCCTGCTGCTGTCTCCTGGGCAACCCACCGACTGTTTTGCTCGCTGCCAAGCTGCCACCCTCTTCTCCTGATGATGCGGAAGAAATTGCCTGATGACGACGAGGCTGCCAAGTGCGATCAACCTCCTCATCATCAAGTAGGGTCTCCGCCTCACTACTAGCCCCCTCGGCTGCGTCTGGGTCAGGAGACAGACCTGTCTCTAGACCGGCTACCGAGCCACTCTCCTCGCCAGTACTTGTTCGCTTGGCTGCTGAAAAGGCCGATGTCTCCCCCCGTTCCTGACCGCCCTCTGTTAGCTCTTCCTCACTGTACAGTGGGGCTGAGCCCACAGCATGCGATACTTCGCTTGGTGAGGGAACAGCAAAGGACAGGGGCAGGTAGAGGACACGTGATTTCAGTGGGCTTGCTCCCGGGCCATGCCAACTAACGGTTGTGTCTGACGTACCCACCGACCGTTGGCTGTAGGTGTCAGAGGTGACCTGGGAAGAGGAAGACGACCGAGCCAACCAATCAATGACGGCAGGGTTGTCGGTGGAGACACGACCGCTGGATGACACCGGGAGCACTGGCCTCTGGCTGCGAATACTGCTGCCTCGACCCCTTCCTCTGCTGCCACGTCTGCTCGCTCCTAAAACATTGCCTCCTCTGCCACTCCTCTGCATGTTGTCTGACATACTATTTAATTCAACGATTAGGTGTCCCTGAGTAACAATTCTCTGGCACTCAGTAACAATTCTGTCTGTCCCTGAGTATGAATTCTGTGGCCCTGAGTAACAATTCTGTGTCTGTGCGAGTAACAATTCTGTGTCTGTGCGAGTAACAATTCTGTGTCTGTGCAAGTAACAATTTTGTGTCTGTGCGAGTAACAATTCTCTGGCACTCAGTAACAATTCTGTCTGTCCCTGAGTAACAATTCTCTGGCACTCAGTAACAATTCTGTCTGTCCCTGAGTAACAATTCTCTGGCACTCAGTAACAATTCTGTCTGTCCCTGAGTATGAATTCTGTGGCCCTGAGTAACAATTCTGTGTCTGTGCGAGTAACAATTCTGTGTCTGTGCAAGTAACAATTTTGTGTCTGTGCGAGTAACAATTCTCTGGCACTCAGTAACAATTCTGTCTGTCCCTGAGTAACAATTCTCTGGCACTCAGTAACAATTCTGTCTGTCCCTGAGTATGAATTCTGTGGCCCTGAGTAACAATTCTGTGTCTGTGCGAGTAACAATTCTGTGTCTGTGCAAGTAACAATTTTGTGTCTGTGCGAGTAACAATTCTCTGGCACTCAGTAACAATTCTGTCTGTCCCTGAGTAACAATTCTCTGGCACTCAGTAACAATTCTGTCTGTCCCTGAGTAACAATTCTCTGGCACTCAGTAACAATTCTGTCTGTCCCTGAGTAACAATTCTCTGGCACTCAGTAACAATTCTGTGTCTGTGCGAGTAACAATTCTGTGTCTGTGCAAGTAACAATTTTGTGTCTGTGCGAGTAACAATTCTCTGGCACTCAGTAACAATTCTGTCTGTCCCTGAGTAACAATTCTCTGGCACTCAGTAACAATTCTGTCTGTCCCTGAGTAACAATTCTCTGGCACTCAGTAACAATTCTGTCTGTCCCTGAGTATGAATTCTGTGGCCCTGAGTAACAATTCTGTGTCTGTGCGAGTAACAATTCTGTGTCTGTGCAAGTAACAATTTTGTGTCTGTGCGAGTAACAATTCTCTGGCACTCAGTAACAATTCTGTCTGTCCCTGAGTAACAATTCTCTGGCACTCAGTAACAATTCTGTCTGTCCCTGAGTAACAATTCTCTGGCACTCAGCAACAATTCTGTCTGTCCCTGAGTATGAATTCTGTGGCCCTGAGTAACAATTCTGTGTCTGTGCGAGTAACAATTCTGTGTCTGTGCAAGTAACAATTTTGTGTCTGTGCGAGTAACAATTCTCTGGCACTCAGTAACAATTCTGTCTGTCCCTGAGTAACAATTCTCTGGCACTCAGTAACAATTCTGTCTGTCCCTGAGTAACAATTCTCTGGCACTCAGTAACAATTCTGTCTGTCCCTGAGTAACAATTCTCTGGCACTCAGTAACAATTCTGTCTGTCCCTGAGTATGAATTCTGTGGCCCTGAGTAACAATTCTGTCTGTGCGAGTAACAATTCTGTGTCTGTGCAAGTAACAATTTTGTGTCTGTGCGAGTAACAATTCTCTGGCACTCAGTAACAATTCTGTCTGTCCCTGAGTAACAATTCTCTGGCACTCAGTAACAATTCTGTCTGTCCCTGAGTAACAATTCTCTGGCACTCAGTAACAATTCTGTCTGTCCCTGAGTAACAATTCTCTGGCACTCAGTAACAATTCTGTCTGTCCCTGAGTAACAATTCTGTCTGTCCCTGAGTATGAATTCTGTGGCCCTGAGTAAGAATTCTCTGGCACTCAGTAACAATTCTGTCTGTCCCTGAGTAACAATTCTCTGGCACTCAGTAACAATTCTGTCTGTCCCTGAGTAAAAATTCTGTGGCCCTAATAACGTTTCTGTGGCCCTAAGTAACAATTCTCTGGCACTGAGTGAAAATTCTGTCTGTCCCTGAGTATGAATTCTGTGGCCCTAACTAGCGTTTCTTTGTCCCTAAATAACGATTCTGTGGCCCTCATTAACAAGTCTGTGTCCCTGAGTAATGGTTCTCTGTCCCTAAGTAACTTCTCTCTGTCCCCAATTCTCGTTTCTGTGGCCCTAACTCTGTCCCTGTCCCTAGTACAGAGCGGTCTGCCTCTGTTCAATGACTGCAGGCAAATGAAGATTTCCAAAATGGCCGCTATATATACCTCGACCATTACACAGTGCTGGCTGGCTGGCTGCTGATTGGCTGATGCGATCACATGTCGTTGAGGAATGCATTATGGGGCAGCGCGCCTTGTCTGCGCGCCTTCCCCGACATCCCCGCTCCGTCGCCGCACATGTCAGCCGCCATTTTCGGAAAAATTTCGATTCGCGCGTCCGAATTAGGCTGTTTTTCGGATTCGGCACGAATCGAAATTTTTCCGATATTCGACTCGAATTCCACTTCGGATACTTCGATTCGCTCATCTCTAACTATAACTTTCACGTAAACCAATTAAGTTACACGTATTGGGATTTTTTGTTAGCAAAGACGTAGCAGAATACATTTTGGCCTGAATTTATGACAAAATTAGATTTTTAAAATTTTTTTACTAGACATGTTTAATAGCAAAAAGTCAAAAATATTGTTTATTTCTCAAAATTGAGAAAAAAACAAAAATAAAAAACGCACAGGCGATCAAATACCACCAAAAGAAAGCTACATTTGTGGGAAAAAGGGACGTAAATTTCATTTGGGTGTAGCGCTGCATGACCGTGCAATTGTCAGTTAAAGTAACACATCGCTGTTACGTAAAAAATGGCCTGGTCAGGAAGGGGGGGGGGGGTAAATCCTTACTACAATCACTTACTTGTACAAGTAGGCAGGATGGGTACTCAACAGCAAGGCTGCTGTACTTGGAGTTGACATCACTCCTGCCTGCCCTGAGGATCCACATCAACCAGGAAGTACAGGGAACCACCAGCCACAGCCAAGGGCAGTGCTTTGGAGACTTGCCTGCAGCTAGACCAGCCAGGAATTGCACAGCGGTTAAGACCAGTTTGACAAGCACTCATTTTACTACTACTATTGTGAGTTGCCAATTTTGTAGATTAACTGATTTGCTTATATTGCTGCACTTAGATGGCGCTGCTTCTCTCTCTTTTATGGTGCACTTAAATATAAACATCACGTGTGGCATTCTGAATAATATGTTACCATTAGCCATACATGATCTGAACCACCTTTATTGGTGTTTAGTTAACATATTTAGAATGCAGAGGAACCAGATAGAGTTGTTAAAGTGATTCTAAAGGTTCATTTTTTTTTGTAAAATAACAAACATGCTATACTTATCTACTGTGTGCAGTGGTTTTGCACAGAGCAGCCTGAATTCTCCTCTCCTCTGGTCCCCCGCAGGCTCTTCTGGCTCCTCCTTTCTGTTGGGTACCCACATAGCAAGTGGCTTGCTATGGGGCACCTGCTGCTCCTTGTGTCCATTCACACACGGAGCCGCGGAATAGCCCCACCCCCTCCCTTCTCATTGGCCGACTGACTATGATTGACAGCAGCGGGAGCCAATGGCTCCCGCTTGCTGTCTCAGCCAATGAGGAGGCAGAGATCTGGGACAGCGAAGGCTGTTATTCACATTGCTGGATCGCAATGAAGCTCAGGTAAGTGTTGAAGAGGCTGGGGGAGTTGCTGCACACAGAAGGTTTTTTATCTTCACGAATCGAATGCATAAAGGTAAAAAACATTCAGCATTTACAACCACTTTAATCAATTCAAAGAACAGTCACATGACAGGGAATTCACGTATGAAACAAACACCAATTATGAATGTGCTTTATTTGTTCAATGAAAGAGAAGTTCTAAAAGATGCAGTTTATGGCTACACAAATCATAAAAATATATACAAGATAAAGACCCAACAAAAGAAGCACATTTTAAACAGTTTTTAATCCAGAAAGTGCAGGTAATCCATGGTTATATGGTAAGATATTTACTAAACATTAATACTGTACTAGCATGACAGTGTCGCATTTACAAGACCGTTCTTCCACCACCAGTGGATCTGTGCATGGGGCTGATATCATGCCACTGCAAACATTTTTACCTACTAGGCTTAAGTGCACTACACTCGGTCAGTGTGTGTAGCTGGATGTGTATATGAACACAGCTTCGGTATTTTTTTTTTCCTGGACAAATGTAGGATGTTAGGATATTATCGCCAGCTGTGGAACTATGAAGAATTATATAGGGCACAGGTGTCAAACACAAGGCCTGCGGGCCGAATCTGGTCCTCCAGGCCATTTCATGTGGCCCTTGCACCTCTCCTGCAGGTACCCCCTTGTCTCTGTTTCACCTTGTCTCAGCAGTCGGCAGCAGAGAGGAGAATAGAACTCCTCTGCCAAATCCTGCACCTCTCAGTGCAGCTGCAGCACCCCATCATCTCTGCCTCCCCTCGTCTCAACATTCAGCATACTTTGGTAACTGACTCCACTCCTCCTCTGATCCTTCTCTAGACCCTGCACTCTTTGCTTTCCAGCTTTGCCCCCAAAGGGGGTGCACGGTGATGTTAGAGAGGGTGTGGGATTCTTGACATCTGATGTAATGTGGGGTGAGGTGCTCTGGACATCTAGTCTTACAGATACAACTGGCCCTTTGAGGGCAACCATAATGTTGATAGGGCCTGCAATGAAATGGAGTTTGACACCCCTGATATAGGGTAACCAGGA
The DNA here is from genome assembly GCF_062004578.1 of Staurois parvus. Classification (NCBI taxonomy): domain Eukaryota; kingdom Metazoa; phylum Chordata; class Amphibia; order Anura; family Ranidae; genus Staurois; species Staurois parvus. The sequence continues at coordinate 1,985,378 of NW_028317813.1, forward strand.
CTTTCATCCTTCGGCTGGAGATCTCTTAATGATGCCCCAAGACTCTGTTTGCATTTCCCTCTAGCCACATTGCTAATTTTTACAGTCATCCAACACAACACTTTACCCTCAATATTGTGCTCTATTATCAGATTATTTTTCCTTAAGTGCATTAATTTACATTTAGAAAAGTTGAGTTGCAGCGTCCTCTTCTTTGAGCAATCTTCCAGCAATACCAAATTATGTTATAAACTCCTCAACCTCAGTCCTATTGCACATCATTGTGTCATCAGTAAAAAGACATACTCTAGCCCTGAGCTTGTTCAATAATTCCATTATCACAGATAACTACCAGCTTACTTTTGAACCGAGTACACAACCTCATCATGATTTCAGCATGAAGCTTATCTAGTACATCATCTAGATCCATTTCACCCTTTTATGTCTGTACAAAATAAACCATAGAAACGGAGAAAGACCAGAAACAAAACTCCCTTGTGAAAAGACCTATAACAAAAAAAGGAGAACTACAGACCAAACAAAAAATTCAGTAATACCTGGGTGAAGACAATATGTATGTACAATACGTTACTTGTGTATGCATTTTATGTTTTATACATTGTTTGGTGGAAAAGATATTGATATATGCAGGTTTTCTTTTTTTTATTACTATAAGTATTATTATTATTATCGATATTATTAATAATGGGGACAGTACCTGATTTTAGAGGGCTGTCCCTGGGAAAAAATGTCCTGATTTCACCCCCAGTTAAAAGAACGTGTCCCCAATTTTTTCCATCTTTATTAGTGGCGTCCCCAGCCTAGGCATCTGCTGGATAATCCACCTTAGCAACATTTCTGTGATTGACCTAAAACAGGAGTAGGGAAAGGAGGGGTGTTTATGCTCCCAGCTGTGTTAAAGTTATTGATGATGTCACCTGCCAATATTGCTTGGTCATCAGAGACTCTGCTCTCTCCTGGCTCTCCTCCTATCTATCCCAGCTCTCCTTCAGTGTTACCTATAATGCTGCCACCTCCCCCTCTCTGTTGGGGTCCCCCAAGGCTCTGTCCTCGGCCCCTTCTCTTCTCCATCTACACCTCCTCCCTTGGCCAACTGATACACTCCTACGGCTTCAACTACCACCTCTACGCCGATGACACGCAAATCTACCTCTCTACCCCTCGCCTCAACCCTTCAGTCTTCGCCAGAATCACCTGTCTACTGAATGATATATCAGACTGGATGTCACTCCACTTCCTCAAACTAAACCTTTCCAAAACCGAGCTCCTAGTTCTCCCTCAAGCCCGCACCCCCCCCCATCCTCTCCATCACGACCAATAATGCCACCATCAGTCCCACCCCGCAAGCCAAAGTCCTAGGTGTCACTCTAGACTCCAATCTGTCCTTCCAAACCCATGTCCAATTGCTGGCAAATTCCTGCAGGCTCCACCTCCGCAACATCTCCAAAATACGTTCGTTCCTAACCCCAGACACTACTTAACAACTCCTTTATGATCTCATGTCTGGACTACTGCAACTCCTTCCTCACCGGCTTACCTCATCACAGACTATCCCCACTTTAGTCTCTCCTGAACTCAGCGGCCAGACTCATCCACCTTACCAACCGCTCTGTATCCGCCACCCCCCTCTATCATTCCCTCCACTGTGTTCCAATTGCCCAACGCATAAAATTCAAACTACTAACATTGACGTACAAAGCTATTCATAATACTGCCCCAAACTACCTCACCGACCTGATATCCAAATACCCCCCAACACGTACTCTTCGCTCCTCACAAGACCTCCTTCTCTCTAGCTCACTGGTCTCCTCCTCCCATGCCCGACTCCATGACTTCTCCAGGACATCCCCCATCCTCTGGAACTCACTACCCCAATCCATCAGACTGTCACCTACCCTCCTCACCTTTAGGCGCACCCTGAAAACCCATCTCTTCAGGGAAGCCTACCCCGCCCTCACTTAATTTCCGATCTCCTCCACTCCTCCTACCACTCCATCCCAAACAGCCACTTCCTCCTGTACCACTATCCCCTCCCTCCTAGATTGTAAGCTCCAAAGAGCAGGGCCCTCGAACCCCTTGTGTATTGTATTTTTACTGTATTGTCTCATGTACTGTCCCCCACTACAATGTACAGCGGCGAGCAAACTTTTTGGCGCCATAGAAATACTGTATAATAATAATTCTAGTCTTTCCCCTCTTGGCTTGTGCAATCTCTGTTGGAGATAATGATCTGCATCATTTACCCCCTTGCCCTTGCTTGTGATGATGACCTACAGTGCACATCTGGGCCTGCAATCTTGACCCAGAGCAAAGTAGAGTCCAGTGTCTTTAAAGTAGACAGAAAAAAATGGAAGAGCACCTCTCAGTGTAGAACAATTAAACAATTGTATTAAAACCCAAAAAGGGCCACTCACATTAGTATATTAAAAACAGGCTCATCTGTAATACAATGGGAAATAGTTGGTATCATCCGCACAATGGAAAGCTAAAGGTCCGCTGAGAACCGCTACTATGGGAGAGGAAACCGGCTTGTGCTCTTCCACAATCACAGTGGAATGTAGCATGGAGTGCAGCATGTGCGGGATGACATCACTAAGGGGAGGATAGTGATGAGTTTCAGAGCATGTGCAATGCTGTGTCCAGGCTTGTGCTCTCCTTTCTCAAATTAATGGAAATGTCCATGAGAGCCAAAATATATTCCAGGATCACAGCAGGACTACAACATCCTGGAATTCAATAAAATAAATACAATAAATCATCTGCAATTAAATAATCAACCTATAACAGTTAATAAATCAGTAATAGCAGCAATAATAAATTAAATAAATACATGATATTACAAATCACATTAAAAGTCACGTGCTGAATAGTTCATCTGACAATGACTAAATGACCTGTGAGATCAACACCATAAACAACTACATCTATATTATGTGATAAATATGCGTTGTATATTACATACCTACTATGGATGTATTAATCATGTCAAACCCCAAATAATTAAATAAGGGAAGTAATACCTGTTGTAAATAATATATCAGAGTTAAAGTATTACTAAACCCAGGACCCTGCATTCACTATTTCTGGTCTCCCACAGTACACAGAACATGGAAATGCAATTATTTTAGTAAATATAAATTGTTAAATACCTTTTCTCATCAGCAGGTAGAACAGTCTTGTGATTTCTCTCAGTGTCCAGCTGAGCACTGGTTAAAGCTTGTAGAAGGAGTTTTCATTCTGTTCTAGGAGGATGCAGGACCCCTGACCTCTCTTTGGACAGTGCTGATTGGCCCTGCGATGATCACATGCACTGTCCGAAGAAAAGAAAGACCTCTCTCTCTATACACACCAAACTGAGCATGTGCAGAGTGACTCCATACAATACGTCTTATCAGGACACTGGATGAAGGGATGGATCAGAGAAGTCAGGATCAAACCGGGTTTTTACACAATGCAGAGGATTAACCACTTAGGTTCTGCAGTGAGTATAACAAGCATGCTATACTGCATATATAGACTCATTTTACTGTTGTGGGTTTAGTAACACTTTAATATTTATATAATCAGTATGTGTATACAAAAGAATACAAATATAAAAAATGGAAATGTATTGCAACAAAGGGGTATGTAAACCAAAATCTTATCAAAGAAAGCATGATAAATAACACATATTTATTACATAATATATAGTAGATGTAGTTGTTTATGGTGCTGATCATACATGTCCTTTAGTCATTGTCAGATGAACTGTTCAACACATGTGACTTTTAATGTGATTTTTAATGTGGCTCTTTTTGGGTTTTAATAAAATTGTCTAATCGTTCTACTCTTAGAAGCGCTCTTCCCTTTTTCTGTTTCCTCTGTGCACTAAGACTTGCTTCTACTTCTGGATCAGCTTGCCCTAAGGTTATGGACTTTCATTGGACCTTCTAATTATAAATTATACATTGAATTGTGAGGTGTACTTACCTTAATGTGCCTACTGTCTCCTGTCTCAGGTGTTGCTAAGCCATACCCCTTTAAGCACTCCTCACTGTTAACACAATTTGGCCAGACCCAACATTTGGTTTGGGATGCAATATTATCCACGCCCCTTGCTCTGCCCCTGTTCCACCCCCCAAAAAAGTGGCGGTGGACAGTAGGGTGTCCCTATATTTCATTTTGAAATAATATTGTTAAGACATTTATTGCATGCTCTGTGACTGCAATACAGCTGATCCAGAGGTATTTGTATGCAGACACAATATTCCTGTCTATTTTCTTTGGAAATTTTTAACCAATGTAACACCTTCCTAGTCAGATGCTAGGATTGGTATATTTAGGATAAGTATAGGTGTGTTTCTTTGCTTTATAGAGAGACTGTTAGAAAAATCTAATTGGGCTATCTGCTTAACAGAGTGCTATAATTGACTAGTCAGGTCTGCTCATGATGCTCAGGTGCTGCTAGAGTTCTGCCCGCCATCAGGAAGCTGTGAGAGCCTTCTAGAACCTGGGAGGGAACTAGGCAACTGAGTAGCAGGAGTATGGATACAGCCCTGGCCAATTGCAGGGAAGGGTGGCCCCATTGCATGCTGGGATTGGTATTTATGTTCTGTGAGCACATGGGTTCAGCATCTTTAAGAGAGGTTTGCACCAAGCCAGGCTGGAGGCAGGCTTGCCTCTTCTGGCACTTGCTATTATGCAGGCCTTTGGTGGGCTATCTAAGGGCCTGATTTTAGGAAGAGTGACCCTGGTTCTACAGTAAGCTGACTGAGGAGAGCTGCTAAAAATCTGTCTGGTATGACTGCAGAGAGAGTCTCTTGGAATATTGGAAGGAGGCTGCCATTGTGTCCTTGGGGACTCTGTGTGGTTTGCTTCCTCTCTGGTCCATAATAGTCAGCATGGGTCTTAGAAAAAGGAAACACTTATAAAATTGTTGCTACTGTAAAGAACTTTGCTCAGTTCTATTACTTTTAGACTGCCACAATCTGCCGTAACAGGCCTGTACCTGAGAAGCTAACCCCTGCAACTACTACTACCGCTAAAGGGACTTGCTCATTCCTAAACTACTTATTACTAACATTTAAAGGGAAGTCTGCTATCTGCTTTCAGCCAGGGCTTCAACAGTGCTCAACTAAGAGATCAGGTAGATGTCCTCAGTGCGAATACTTCTACATTTGGTGTATCCTACTGAATTCCCCATCCCTAACCCCAGTTCTACAATAAAATGCCAAAAACAAACATCCCTTAAACTGGTCATTGAAGACAACGAGTGAAAGAATGTACTGTATGTACCTGGCTGTGGCAAACACTTTGTGCCTGGCTACGGGGCAAAGACAGGGGGAAACCTTGGCAAAAATACAAGCTGCTCCTCCAGGGGTAGTGCTACACCAGCTAGTTGCTGTTGTAGATGTTTACAATGCTTATCTAGAAATCATTGGTGTGCCTTGGTTATCAGCAGCTGCATTGGATAACATAGCTACATAGCTAGTCTGGTTGAAAAAAGACAAAAATCCATCCAGTTCAGCCATTAAAAAAAAAAAGTTAAAATCCTATACCCACAGTTGATCCAGGAATGCAAAAAATCCCAGCAAAGCATTATCCAATTTGCTCCTGCAGGGAAAAAAAATTCCTTCCTGATCCCCTGAGAGGAAATCGGATATTCCCTGGATCAACTTTACCTATAAATGTTAGTATCCAGTTATATTCTGTGTATCTAGGAAATAATCCAGGCTTTTTTTAAAGCAATCCACTGATCTGGCCAGAACCAACTCTTGAGGGAGTCTAGTCCACATTTTCACAGCTCTCACTGTGAAGAAACCTTTCCGTATTTGGAGATTACATTTCTTTTCCTCCAGACGTAAAGAGTGCCCCCTTGTCCTCTGTGATGACCTCAGGGTGAATAACTCTACACCGAGTTCACTATATGAACCACTGATGTATTTATACATGTTGATCATATCCCCCCTTAATCTCCTCTTCTCAAGAGAGAATAAATTCAGTTCCTCTAATCTTTCCTCATAGCTGAGCTCCTCCATGCCTCTTATCAGTTTGGTTGCCCTTCTCTGTACTTCTCCAGTTCCCCAATGTTCTTTTTGTGAATTGGTACCCAAAACTGAACTGTATATTCCAGATGAGGCGTTACTAATGATTTGTACCGGGGTAATATGATATCTCTCTCTAGAGTCTATACCTCTTTTAATACAAGAGAGGATTTTGTTCGAGTTAGAAAATACAGCTTGGCATTGCATGCCATTATTAAACTTGTGATCTACCAGAACTCACAGATCCTTCTCCACCATTGATTCCCCCAGTTGTACTCCCCCTAGTATGTATGATGCATGCATATTCTTAGCCCCCAAGTGCATAACCTTACATTTATCAACATTAAACTTCATTTGCCACTTCGATGCCCAATTAAACAGTGCATTGAGGTTTGTAAGTTGAAGACATCCTGTAAGGACGTTATCCCACTGTACAGCTTGGTGTCATCTGCAAAGACTGAAATTATATTTTTAATCCCAGACCCTATATTGTTTATAAATATATTAAAAAGTAAGGGTCCCACCAATGAACCTTGGGGTACACCACTGACAACCAGCGGCGGACTGACAACTCATGGGGCCCCCGGGCAAAAGTTAAACTAACAGGTCTATAATTACTTGGTAAAGATTTTGACCCCTTTTTAAATATTGGCACCACATTGGCCTTATGCCAATCCAGTGGTACTATGCCAGTCATTAAAGAGTCTCTAAAAATTAGAAACAATGGCTTTGAAATGACAGAGCTCAATTCTTCAAGGACCCGTGGGTGTATGCCATCCAGTCCAGGTGCTCTATTCACCTTTATTCTGTCTAAATATTTTTGGATCATATCAATTGTGAGCCAATGTGGATCATCTGGAGCTGTGTCAATACCATGCCCATTAAGGAGAAGATCTCCCCGGTGCTCCTTTATATACACAGAGCTGAAGAAGGTATTTAATACATTTGCCTTCTCTTTGTCCCCAGTCACCCACTCTAGATTAGTTTGTAAAGGGCCTACATGATCGAACTGGACTTTTTTACTATTAATATATTTGAAGACTTTTTGGGGGTTGGTCCTGCTATCTTTTGCAATCTGTCATTCATTTTAAATTTTTGCGGCCTTTATTTCCTTTTGGCATATTCTGTTATCTTCTTTGTAATGTTTAAACGATGATAGCATTCCTTCATTTTATATTTAATAAAAGCTCTTTTCTTATTATCTATAGTTTTTTTTAATTTTGGCCGTAAGCCACATCGGTTTGATTTTTAGCCTTTTAAGCTTGTTGCCCATGGGAATATATTTTGCAGTGTGTTCACATACGGTCTTTTTGAAGAACTCCCATTTCTGTGTTGTGTTCATTGATGCCAATATTCCCTCCCAGTCAAAGTCTTGGAGAGCAGCTCTCTTAAAATTGAGCAGTTTTATTTTTCCCGTATGTGCTCGCTGTTTACAGCTAACAATAAATGAAATCATGTTATGGTCACTGCTACCCAGATGTTCTTTTATATGGACATTCATAATAAGCTCTGCATGGTTTGAGATTACCAGGTCCAGCAGAGCATCATTCCTAGTTGGGGCCTCTATGAACTGTACCATAAAACATAAACTACTGAAACTAGACAATCTGCAAAAAAGTCACTTGCTCAAAAGCTGAGCTACAACTCCCTTGGAATTTCTGAAGCACAGACTATTCATTCTCTGCAATTAATTTTCTTCAGAAAACAAAAAATTTGCTACTAAAGAGGCCAGTGTGACATGTGTAATAATAACAATATATGTAACGATAATCCCCGGAGGGACTGCCAGAAATTAATTGGGCACTTTACCTGTTTAGAGGCTGCCTGCCCTGCTTCCAGTTCCAGAAGCACACTGACAAACTAAAGCTCAGTTGAAGGTGTCTTTTTAGAGTTTATTGCAGGGAGAAGGGTTGTGGGTACTGTATACCGTATGCACATAGTTAAATTTTATAGGACAGTCACCTGAAAAATCCTTGTTCCAGCAGTATTGGGCTCTATTGTGGCAGGCTCAAAAATACTGTTGAATAGGAGGGGACAGTCAGTCAATCTGAGACCCTATAAGAGCAGTCACAGTCTTTTACAGCAGTTTCTGGTTGTCTCACTCTCAATAAGTATTTCTAAATCTCTCCAGCCGAGCTTCCGCAGGCAAGTTTCCTTTTAAACTCTTCTTTGGTAACTCAGCCCATAGCACATGCTGGGACCTAGTAGCAGTAGTTCTCTGGAACTCATACACATGCTTCTCACCAGGAATGAAGCCCCAGGAGAGAAATAGACTGACCAGGTCCTCCCAAACATTTATTTTTTTCCCACCAAACCTTCTGGGCCAACCACCCAGGGAGTGGCTAAGGTCAGATAACTATTCAAAATCCAGTGACTGATCCCATCCCCCACATTATTTCTAGAACATTCTTCCAAAAGCAGGCTGAAGTAATCAGCCACCAGGTTTAGGGATAGCCTGATCAGACCTGAAAAGTAAATTGCAGTTCAGTTACCTACAGCAGACATATATATTGAATTTAGCCAGCCCAGGGAAGGGGCACCTTATCCACACATACTACTACATTCTGCAACTCATATTTTAAACATTGTAGGCTCAATCTCAAAGCTAACTATTCATGATAAGCATCCTAATGTTGAAAAGTGACAGTTATTTCCATCCAAAGTGATTTACCAGTTGTAAAATATACAGTGACATGCCTGAAAATTGGGGGTCCTTAGGCTTTTGTACAAATTTGTGAATTGAGCCTTTTCTCATTTTAGAAGTGATTTTTTTCATCAGAGATTCCTGCATTTCATGTAGTCATTACACTATTCTTATGACTTTACATAACCTTGAAAACACCTTTTGGAAAAAATAGAAATTATTCTATGCACATTGGTACCTGCAGTTGATATAGCATGTGTGAATATAACTTAAGAGTTTATACATCCATTATTAAATTATGCTGTCCATGGGATGGCAAACCTCTAAATTTGTGCCATCCAAATTTTATTGACATACGAAGTGTTGCATTAAGTTGAGTTTTAATTTCCTCCTTGTCATTCATAAGTGAAACCTATCCGTCATGTTTCATAAGATGCTAATCATGCCATTAGTGGATGGATCTGGCTTTCTCATTGGAAAATCAGACCTCATTAAATGGACGTTTTCATGCATGATTAGCCAAGGCTTATAAATACATTGTTCACATGTACAGGCAATGCTGTTTGCAGCAAGGGAGGAAATTATTTTTCTTGGTTACTGGAATATGAGTTTATCAGATGAATCATTTGTGGCACAAAACGCATGCATACTAAGACATAATCTCATTTTAGCATTTTGTATAATATTTTTTTATTCTGTTATATATAGCATTGGCTTATCTGTGTTTGTTGCTATATCGCTTTTGAAAAGTAATTTATTTTAAAATATGTTAAAATAGGCCAACCTGCAATAGCAGCCCCGCTCTCCTGCCAAACTCCACTGCTTTTAAAACAAACTTCTTAAAAGAACTCCAGAAATAATTTACCAGGGCTGGAAAAATGATATTCCAGAACCCAAAGATGGCCAGTAATATGACCAAATGCTTGGTGTTTGGTCATATATTAAACAAACATAAATTTACCAGTAAGTGGGCACCATAAGAGGCAGCTGAAAATATTTAAAAAGATCATATCACACAGTAAATTACAAGATGGCTTAAAAGTGTAAAAGATTTTATTAACATTAATGGTAAGTAAAGGTATTTGGATAGTGTGAGAATAGACCGTATTATGGGTTAGAGTGGTATGGATGATAAGAGCAATGTTTTCAGTGACCAGCAATTTCACAATATTTTCCTGACTGGAATTTTTTTTCTCTTCAGAAGCCAAATAAATGATAAACCTCTGTAGTGGTTACTTTTGCACACTGTAGCAAATGTGCACATTACATCTTTACAATACATGTACATTTCTTACTGTTTTGTCTCTTTAAAAATGCTGTAAGTGCATTAACTACTGTACTGAAATTCCATGCAACCATGCCCAAATCTACCCTTCTGTACTGCAGGACACCTCCTTCTCTCTTCAGCTCCATAACATAAGGTGGCCTATACATATTCTTTATGGACTATTAATGTTTCATAATTTCAAATTAATGTTTCTTTTAACCACTTCCTGTCCGGCCCAGGTATATAAACGGCGTATTGCATTGCAGGAGCAGGTGGACGTTTATAAACGTCCTCCCCGCTCCCCACCCGTGCGCGCTCCCTGGAACACCAATCCAGGGAACACCGATCGCTGTACAGGACCTCTGTGTGAGGTCCCGATCATGTGGTCACTGATTGGCCACTCAGTGATCACATGAATAGTAGTAAGCAAGATGTCACTTTCTGATATCATTGCTTACTACTAGTGAAATCTGTGAATGATCACAGAGGTCACATGGTACAGGGCTAACCACAACAGCCTTGTACCATGTGACAAGATGTGACCAATCATAGCTTGCACAGTATTTCTCAATGGCTGCAAGAATTGAGCCAGAGAGAAGAAGAAATGATTGCTTTTACAGCCTTTATGGGTGTAAAAAAAGAAAAAAAATCTTCATCACCCCCCACAAGTAGTACAGTGTCACTATGGTGACACTGTACTGCTAGGGTGACAGTATGTTAAAAAAAAACCAAAAACATAATAATATAAAAAAATGAAATAAAAATGTAAAACATTTTTTTTAATTATAATTTTTGGTTATAAACTAATTTGGGTTATTTTTTTTTTACTAAAAAGATAGATGAATGCATTTTTGGCCAAGATTTATGAAGAAAGATTATTTATTTGCAAACTTTTATAAGAAAAACACTTTTTTTTTCAAAATGTTTGGACTTTTTAGTTTATATAGCAAAAAATAAAAATCCCAGTGATGAATAAATACCACCAAAATAAAGTTTTATCTGTCTCAAAAAATGCTAAAAAAATGCATATGGATACAGTGTTGCATAACCGCGCAATTGTCATTCAAAGTGTGATAGCGTTGAAAGCTGAAAATTGGCCTGGGCAGGAAGGGGGTATAAGTGTCCTGTAGGTTAGTGGTTAAACTTTACATTTTTTTTTCTAGTTACTCCCCATTTCCAGGCCTGTGCAAATTATGTCATACATCTCAGAAGTATTCAGGAGGGGAGGAGGGGGTTTTCTAAGCTAAGCACACCCTTTTGCCAGCATGCCTGCTCTAAGCGCAGATGGATTCTAGGAAGTAAATGCTACATGAATCATCTGCCATTATTTAAAATGGCCATGGACAAAAATGCTAGGGGTGGTTTCTAAGTGATTTTTCAGAAAAAGAAATCATGGAAATATGGATGGATGAGTTTGTTTTGAATCCAAAAAATTATAACTCTCTTCAACTCTGCCTGTTCAAAAAGAGGTCTTAGATAAGTTTGGCCATACACTGGTGTGTAGAAATCTAAGCTACTGTATAATTCAATGGTGTATGGGCTGTATCAGTAAAAAATCGCTCACTCACTGCCACTGCAAGACAAGGATTTAAAAATGTTAGTTATACTTATTATCTCACAGTTACAAAATTGCAATATTAATGAGGTAGAAAAAAAATACCAATGCCCATCAAGTTTAACCTCTCTTTTAAAGCAGTATTAATCCCAAACCCAAAAATGTAATATATTGCAACTTACCAATCATTACATGTGGTGGCTGCATTCGTTTTCTTTTTTTATAGGATTTTTTCCCCTCTGTTTTTACTTGGTGATCTGACCAGTAACACTCTTCCTATATTAGAGTGCCCCCACTCTGGGTGAATGAGCACAAAGGTACCTTTGAACAGCAGCGTTGTCTGTCTTGGGGAAGGGGAGTGTTAGATGTGCTAGCAGATTTGGATACACTAACAAAGTGAAGGAAAACTCCAGCTCACACTGCAGCTACTCGAGCAGTTACAGTAAACAGTTGTTTCTTTTGCAGATAATTCTTTATATGAATAAACAAAAGTTGATCATTTTAAGCACCCCTGTCAAAAGGGAATGGTTTGTATTTACCCTGTAACTGTTACATTTGGAGAGCTCATCCTTTTGAAGAACAACAGATTTACTGACTGGATCATCAGGTGAAAATAAAAGAGAGAAAGTCTACAAAAGAAAACTTATTGAGCTATCACATCTAAGAAGTGGTAAGCTGCAATCACTGACAACTCATGGGGCCCCCGGGCAATAGGGGATCATGGGGTCCCTGTGTCCTTGCCCACACTCAAAGCACACCCAAAAAAGCCTATAAAAAAAGGTACCAGGGGCATTTCATGGGGTCCCCTACTGACCCTGGGCCCACGGGCAGTGCTCGAATGGTCAGTTCGCCCCTGGCTGCAATATTATTATACAGAATTTATAAAGTGTCAACAGTTTGCGCAGCGCTTTGCAATATAAGGGGAACAGTACATTTACAATACAGTTCAATAAAGAAGGAATGGGAGGGCCCTGCTCATGGAGCTTATATAATACATTTTTGCTTTTGAGTTTAACCGCTTCCTCACTGCCCTATAGCACAAATACTGCTACAGGGTGGCAAGGCTGCGCAAAATCACATATATATATATATATATATAACTTTGCATTTCTGGGTAGGGGCACATGCACGCCGCCCTACCTGTGCCGCCATTGGCAGCTACAGCTGTCAATCACCGGGTCCCGGCTGGACATTCCCCGCCGGCACATGGTGATCACCGAGGAACACTGACAGAGGAGAGGTCTGTATGTAAACAATACACATCTCTCCCCTATCAGCTCCAGCATGCTGGTTTGTGTTGCTCTGCATAGCAGAGCAACACAAAGCAGCATGCTTAGGCAGTAAAGAACACATAGTTAAACAGCACACAGTTAACACTTTGATCACCTCAGATGTTAACCCCTTCCTGCCCATTGTCATTAGTACAGTGTCAGTGCTTTTGTTTAGCACTGATCACTGTATTAATGTCACTGGGGATGTCAGTGGTAGTCAGTCTGTGGCAGTTTGTGTCAGAATGCCCGCCACAGTCCCGCTATAAATCACTGATTGCCGCCACTAGTATAAAAAAGAAAAAAAAATTCCACTATATTTACCGCCATTTGTAGACGCTATAACTTTCATGTAAACCAATTAATTTACATGTATTGGGATTTTTTTCAGCAAAGACACAGATTTTTTTACTGGATATGTTGTATAGCAAAAAGTCAAAAATATTGGGGTTTTTTTGTTCAAAATTGTCAGTCTTTTTTTGTTAATAGCGCAAGAAATAAAAACGCAGAGGCGATCAAATACCACTGAAAGAAAACTATATTTGTGGGAAAAAAGGACGTAAATTTCATTTGGGTGCAGCGTTGCATGACTGCGCAATTGTCAGTTAAAGTAACACAGCGCCATATCACAAAAAATGGCCTGGTCAGGAAGGACGGTAAATCCTCTGGAAGGCAATATGGTTAATACTGCTTTAATCTTTCACTGTGTGTAAGATTTCCCACACTGTTTATTAATTTTCCTAATGCTTCTGCAAAACTCCTGTGTTGTAGTGTCTAAGACTGGATTCCATATTGTAAATGTTGACTTAGAAGTGATACAGTATATACAGAGGCAGTAGTAATGTAGCATCATGCATTTCTGTTCCTTGTTTATAGATCCCATTATTTGGTTTGCTTTTGAAGCTGCCATGAGGCATGCTGCTGAGCTTATTAACTAAAGTTCTCAGTTCTTTCTCCAGCCCTGTTTTGCCCAGCTGTATCCTTTGTAGTATATAGGAGGCAATGCTATTCCCCAGCTCGTGTCTACACTTACATAGCATCTACACAACAAAACCTCATCCTTTTTAGGTGGGCTGCAAAGTCAGTCCAAGATTTAGATAATAAGCTAAGTTCCAGGAACAGGGGGAGGATGTAAGTAATTAACATGTTCTGATCACTAAAAATGATCGCACATTTCATGATCCGCTATAGAAGATCAAAGCCTTTCTTGAAGCTTCAAATTCTCTTTAAAGCTAACTATATGTACATATTCACATATTTAAAGGGAGCCGTTTAAGTTGTTACAAATTTCACACCAACACAGGTCCTTATGATCCACGTTTTTGGCTGAACAAATGTCTTTGATCATATGTTCCTATTTAAAGGAATGATACCACTTGTTTAATAGCTGATAAAAGACTGGCATCCTGGAAAAGACTTAATCTCCTTGCAGTGTCTTTGAGCCAGCTGTGACTGAAGGATTTCAATTGTAAGCGAAAAACACTCATCAACTCTGAACAAAGCTAATTATGCAAATTGCGCATCAAGATGCACATTCAATTTCATTTTACGCCATAAGTAAATATTTCATTAATATATAACTGTTAAAATCCAGGTAACACAAAATTAAGTAATTACTGCGGCAGGTGTTGTTGGGTTGAGAAAACCTTTCAAAGGGTATTTTTGAAGAATATATTAGAAAATGCAAAATGTGCATTAAAACCGGTTTTGTACATTTAGCAGTTATGAAAGGAAGAGTTTATTTGTTACTGTGCTTTTGCCAAGTCATACAAATCTTTCTCTGATTGCTGCCTGAAAGAGATCAATAATAATTATAGTGCACAGAACTATTTGCTTGATGAGGAGGTCGCCTTGAAATCAGTTGGAATTCTTCTCTTTCTTTGCTGTTCCATTTATTTTGCTGGCATGCAATATTATCACCAATGTGTGGGGGTTCTTGCTCTTCTAAAAAAAAAAAAAAAAAAAAAAGAAATAAAATTGCAAGTCGAAGAAGGCGTTTATTTGAAGAAATAATTGTTCTGGATCCATTGAGAACCAAGTGTTATATTTGTACATATGCATCTATGCAATAAAAATTTGCTGAAGACCCACTTTGTGTTAAAGCTATATTATATACTGTGTTATTTCTATTACTGTATACTATAGAATCGCTAAATCATCTTTTTACAATGAATAAATACACTGCATCTATTCTTAAAATGTATTTCCACTATTGCAGCCAGATTGGGATAACACCTATTTTTTATTTGTTACATGTCCCCTTTCAAATAGCATAACTGAAAAAAAAAATAAAAAATTGGAGCTTACATTTTTTTTTAGATGTTCTATTCTGGATCCTCCAGCAAGCAAAGATCTTAGGTAGTTCTCTTTAAATATCGAGGGGTTGGCCAGCTGTGTTTTCCTTATTTAACCCTGTCTGTAGGCAGATCTTCATTATAAATTGTGACTAGATTTGAACAATCTTTGTCCTAACAAAAAGGTAAAGTTTTAGAGTCTAGGCTTCCTGCTTTGTATTAATGAGGGCAGACTTGGGACAGGCTCACTCTAACATTCTTCTAAAAAACCTGCAGTCAGCCATGACACCTCCTCCTAAGAAACATCTAAAAAGTAATAATTTTAAAAATTTGTTTAGGCATTCTGTGATGAGAATGAATGGGACACACATAACAAACATATATGGGGTTTTCTCAAATTTGACTGCAAAAGTGGAAACATGATTTAAAAACAAACACAAAGTAATTTGGTTCTTTAGTTCAATTCTATTATCTTTTATGGGAACTGATTCTATAGAGCGAATGTGTCAAACACAAGGTCCATGGGCCAAATCTGGCTTGCTAGGTCATTCCATGTGGCCCTCACATGTCTCCTGCAGCTGCAGCAACCCCCTCGTCTTTCCCTCTGCCTTGTCTCAGCAGTCGGCAGCAGAAAGGAGAACAGAACTCCTCCTACAGCTCCTGTGCCTTTCTGTGCAACCACACCACTCTCTTGTGTCATCCTCCCTTGCTGTCAGCATTCAGCAAATTCTGACTCCAGCCCTCCTCCAGACCCTACACTTTCTGCTTCCCAGCTCTGCCCCAGCTTCTTCTTGACAGTAGCACAAGGCAAGGGGTGATGTAAGTAAGGGTGAGGGACTTTTGACTTCTGATGGTGGGGAGGGGGGCTCTTGACATCTGATGTAAGTATGGTGGGGTGTTCTGATCAGCTGCTTATAATTATTATGAGGATAACACAATTCTATGCCAGTTGAAAAGAAGGGTCGCACACTGCTGGTATCTTCCATCAGAAACTTTATTGGTGACTTCTCAGACAGAACACCATGGCAAAACCATGTTCCGTCTGAGCAGTCTCTAATAAAGTTTCTTTAGGATGATACCAGTGGTGTGCAACTCTCCTTTTCAGACTTGCATCATCTGCTACAGGAGTGTGAGTGGGGTCCGTGCTGGTCTGCACCTGCATTTCATAGTTTAAATATTAAGTTATTACTAAAAACAGTAATAATTGAATACAGAGGCACATATTTAACATGATAAAATGTAGATACTGTGACATGGGGGATGATTAGCTCTAGTGGTAGATGCTTTCCAAGTGAGTCCACGCCAGTCAGAAATGCTTTTTCAGGGCTTGGTAACCCACTTTTATTAAAAGACAAGAAACAAAATCTCAAAAGTCCAAAATAAGCTTTCCCACACAGGTGTTCTTCTCCAATGGTAAAAACAAATGAAAAGTTACCAAGCCTCCTGGCTACTCCTTATCAGCCCTGCTGGTTAGCAGTACTTCTGCTAATATGGGTCTTCCAGACCACTGGCTAGTCCCAGCACACAGCGTTGGACTCCTTAAACGCACACAGCCTTGAGCCCTTGAACGCACACAGCATCTGTCCTTTAATGCACACAGCCTTGGAGGCCTTTAATGCACACAGCATTTGTCTCACACAGAGACATTCAATGGCAGCCACTGCTCCAACTGCACTCCACTCCCCCCTGCAACTCTCAGCAAACCATCATTATATGGGCTGTGAGCACCTGAGCCCACACCCTGCTGGTTGACTTCAAACTTTGGACACTGGATTGGAGATTTCTTCCCTCCCAAGACACTTTGAAATCTCCAAACTATGGAGCCCCATCTAGAAATATCAAAATCTGGAGAAACCTGCAACAGCAGTTTTCTCCACTCAAAATCTACACTCCGCAGTTCTGCACTTCACACATGTGCAGACCCTGTGTCCATTACCAGACACATCTACCTGTATTTATCCTGTGACAGGGCCCTGCGCTGTTACAATGCATTAATATAATCTTACAGATAGAACTGTCCTTTTGAGGGAAACCATAATGCTGATGTGGCCTGCAATGAAATTGAGTTTGATACCCCTGCTGTAGAATATTGTGAATTTGATAGTCACATCCCATCCACTACATGTTAAAACATCTCTTTTATTTCTCTCTTCTTACCAACTTTATTTTTTACTCCACTGTTGAGCACAATGCACCATACATTTAGCATTTTCTCCAGAAGAAGCTAAGCAGCTGGCAAAACATATTGGGAGAGGGTTTGCACTTTAGCATTCCATTAGTAATGATGGTCTGTGCAATAAAATGAGTGAAATGGAAGAGAGTACAAGGGAATGCAGGAGATAGTTTACAGAAAAGAGATTTATAAGACTGAGAACATAGTAAGGAGAGAAAAAGGACAATAATAGAGAAAATGTGAAAGGCAGTCTTTATAAAAGAGATCTAGAATATAGTGAGAAAGACAAAAGAAACAAAAAAGGAAAGAAAATGTATAGAGGAATATAGAATAGATATACATCTGACAACAAGATATTGGAAAGCTAGTAGAAAATACATGTTTAGGAAGGGTAGAACACCCATAAGGTACAAATGAAGTTATAAAGAAAAGAGGACATGTAACAGTAATGTGCTGCCCTAATAATAACGGTTAGCCGACAACTAGCTAACAAATCTTACAGGAGCAGCGTTTTGTTTAATTCCAAAACTGAATTTACTTCTGTGAATAGTTCTGTAAAACTACAATACAATCACATAAACTGAAATGACAATTTGCTTGCATACATATCTCTCACAAATGCATACAATGAACACATTTCTTACAAACAGCTATCTACAAATCACATTAAAACATACATTTAAATGCGATCTAGCTATGTATGTGACTTTGACAAACACAATGAAAGAACTTACAGGCATATGTGTAGCAAAGGGAGAAAGAAGGACACCTTCACTGATGTTCTTCTAAGAGCTGCAGTGATTTACCCATAAATCTTTATTCTTAACAAACATGAAACACTTCCTGTTCTTTATTGATAAGAGTGCAATTGCAGTAAACGCCCAATAGATGGCTCCCTACTCAACACAACAATGATCTAAAGAACACTCCCTGCCTGGTCTAAATATATACCACTACTAAATATCTTTGATTTATGGTAACATTTAACTAGGTAGCTATTTATTCTGGAAAAGGACTACTAAATCTGAGACAGGTCAGAAGTATGCTTTAGCAGTCCCTTTATTTATTATTTTAACCTCTACTTTGCAAACATTACCATCACTACTGTGAATGGCTTTCATAATGAGACCCATTGGTCATACATTGCGCTTTGCTTGAGGGTCTTTGAACAAGACAAGATCTCCCAATTGAACATTTGGTTTCTCCTCTTCCCACTTTCTTCTTGTTTGGAGGAATTACAAATATTCTTGTTTCCAGAATTTCCAAAAGGTATCAACAAGGTTCTGAACCTACTTTCTTTGGCACTTGTAAACATTTTTTAAGCTGAACTCACCAGGTGGTGCCAATACTGCACAAGCCTTCTGAGTCAAGACCATTGCTAGTATAAGAATTTCTGGTCTCTCGGAGTCTGTTGAAATATAAACCAATGTCCTAGCATTCATTATGGCTACAACATTGTTGTAAAAGGACTTCATTTGACAATCGAGTGTTTTTCTTTTGCATCAACATTGAGTCTAGAATACATCTACTTAAAGCAATCATTGTCTCCCACACTCCTCCCATATGAGATGAGTGGGGGGCATTGACGGTCCAAGTGCATCTCTGACCTAGAAGGTAATTCTGGATCTCAGGATCATCCTGGCAGTCTTTTACAAAGATTCTTCCTTTGTTGGATCAGAATTGATTGACTGGTCGACTTAGTCTCTCATCATTTGGAGTCCTAGTGAACACTCTGTCACCTAAACTGTCCACGCTGTGGTCCCTGAAAGGCATAATGAGAGAGTGCATGGCTGTAGTTCGCAAGCATTAAAGGTCTCTTTTATTTGCATATAGCTGGTGCATGGGCTGAATAGAGAAGGGCACCCATTAAGCTGCATGTTTGTCTTAAATGAGTTCATGTCTGCTGGTGTGTGAGCCCCAGCTAAGCATACTTCTCCAACTATGACCCAACCTGAATCTAAACATTGTGCATAAGGAGCGTTATGGGGTCCATTAATCTGCTCACGCACCTTGTGCACCATGAGAATATCTCTCCCTAGCAAGAGGTGTATTTGAGCATCATGTCACTTTCAATGAGAGTGGGAAGTTTTATGTGTTTTCTCATCAACAGACTGAACAGTGAAGATATTTGCCCTAAGCCCTGTTTTTTACCATAGTATCTGAGCATGTTTTTAGTGTATAAGAAAACGTTTCACCACTAATGTTAAACACATTAAAGAACTCTGACTTGGCTAATGAGCAATTACTTTTATTATATAACACTGCATACATTTTCATAGAACAGTCAGGTTTGTTGGAGGGATATACAGTCACTAAACAACTCTTAGAACATGATCCAGGCATTGTCCCTTCTGCATATACCTCCGTACACCTGGATACAACTGTTGATGGGGTAGGTTCATCCTTCTCCCAGCCCTGCTCTTTGTTGTTTACCGGAATCTCTGTTGCCCAAGAGGCTGGACCTGGATGCAGTGCCGAGGCACGCTGGTCACTACTTCACTCTCTGCATGTAAGCAAGCAGATATTCTGACAGGAAGCTTCAATGAACTACCACAGTGCTCCACAGCATTGTGGTAGTTCATTGAAAACTACAAGCCGACAGCCGCTAAAGTTGCCAAGACTTGTATACACTCACTCACAGAACTCTGTGAATGAGTGACGTGGCCGCCATATTATCTGTCAGAGATGGGGGGGGGGGGTAGGCGCGGCTGCAGCTATGGGAACATGTTACATATTCCACCCTAAAAATGGATGGAACTAGTAACATGTTCCCAAAAGTGAACTTATCCTTTAACTTTAGGTTGTCTTTGTTAGAGATTTTAGGGAAGTCTTCCAGTTTTTTCAACAGAGCATTCTCAATAGCTTCAGAGATAATATTACAGTCCTCTAATCTCTGCCATACCATTCTAACCCCAGCAGGTGGATTATGAATGTGTACAGACCTGATTCTCTTGGCCTGTCGACATGACTCTCATCCGAGCCACTTTGTTAGCAGATCTAGCTCCTCTTTAGCCATAAGACTGAGATCTCTGCTGATGCCTTGGAAAGATGTCTTCCACAGCAATCATCAACAGAACAAAAATGAAGATGAAAGGGGGTGCTTAACATAGTAGAAGAGAAAGTTTTAGAAGAAATAGCTGTCTATGTTTTAATATTAAGTGGGTGAGATGCATCAATTTACACATTACTGTATACAACATTTTTAGGAAGAGAGGTCAACAATGGCCATATGTGTACTGATTGAGAATCCTTAGCTTAATTTTGTAGTAAGAAAAGATTTCTTACAGGAGTCTTAGGAAAACACATATTCAAGTCTGATGGGCTTTTTTCTGACCTCTTGAATGATGTGGAATGGTACATACTGAAGGTTAGTTACCACAAGATGCCATGTTTGGCTATGAAACAATCTGTTAAATTACCATCTTGACCTGTAAAAAGTGAAATATGGTAGCTGCCATTGCTACCATTGCCAAGCTCTAGGGCTGTCATCCTTATTCTGACTGTACTATCTAATGAGCCACTCTAATGAGTATGTTGGCTATGGGCCCAGTCTTTTAAAACTACTCTACAAGCTTATTCCAAATGCCAGAGCACATGCTCCTTCCCTCCCTGCCACTGGGAAGTGAAACAAAGTACATAATTACCACTCCCTGCTAGAAGTGTTAGCATATACTGTACATATTCCTTCCCACACTTTGAAGCATACAGAGCAAGTCCAGCATTGATACTAACTTGTTCACATTATGGGGTTTATTTACTAAAGCTGGAGAGTCCAAAATCAGACTCCCTTCTGCATAGAAACCAATCAGCTTCCAGGTTTCATTGCCAAAGCTTCATTGAACAAGCTGAGGTTAGAAGCTGATTGGTTTCTATGCAGAAGGGAGTCTGATTTTGGACTCTCCAGCTTTAGTAAATAAACCCCTATAGGACCACAACCTTGGAATTTAGTAATGTGATTGGTCCCTCCAAGGATATATTTTTTTTCCTGGAGCATTAGGTAAATCAGGTCTGGCAACCTTAGAAGCCACCCTCTGCTAGGATCACCTTTTTTAAAATAGGATATTTCCTTGCTTTCCAGCTAAGAAAGTTGGAATGATGTGTGGATAACCTTGTGCATGTTGACTACTGTTGATGGATGAAGGTATGTGGCCAATATTTATACAAGGAAACCTATTTGCTATTACCACTTGTACACATGTGTCTAATGGTAAATCTAGCTCTGTTGACCCCACACTGATCTAAACGCTGCTGATTCACAACTGCAGGAAAATGTTTAGCTGGTGTTTTAACATGCATGAGAAAGCTGGCTTGGGAAGGTCAGGATGGTGGGGATGTTTTTTGTCTTGAGATCTGTTTTTAATGAATTAGATGGCTCTAAACAAGGCCACTTAGCAAGCATAGCATAAACATATAGAAGGTCTCTTTTCCTTAACCATTTCCTGTCCGCCCTAAAGCAGAAGTATTGCTACAGGGCAACACTGGTGCGCAAAATCACGTATATATACGTGATTTTGCATTTCAGGGTACAATGTGCGCGCATGCCCTACCTGCACCACCATTCGCAGCCAAGACTGTCAATCAACGGGTCCCGGCCTGTCATTACTCGCCGAGGATCTGCAACAGGGGGAGGACTATTTGTAAAATAAAACAGTTGTTTCCCCTGTCAGCTACTGCACACTGCTTTGCATGACTGTGCTTATAGTGAAACACAAATACACAGCCCCACAGTAAAACACACACAACACACAGTTAACCCTTTGATCGCCCCACATGTTAACCCCTTCCTGCCAAGTGCCATTAGTACAGTGTCAGTGTTTTTTATTAGCACTGCTCGCTGTATTGGTGTCACAGGGGATGTCTGTGAAACCAAGTCAGTTCCTCCCAGTGTTAGAATGCCTGCCGCAGTCCCACTATAAGTCGCTGATCGCCACCATTACTAGTAAAAATAAACATTAAAAATCCCATTATATATACCAGCATTTGTAAACGCTATAAATTTCACGTAAACCAATTAATTTACACATATTGGGATTTTTTTTAGCAAAGACATGTAGCAGAATATATTTTTGCCAAAATTTATGAGGAAATTAGATTTTTTTTATTTTTTACTGAACATGTTTAACCATTAGCAGCCCGGCCAATGGCCATTTGGCGGCTTCAAAAGTGTTCTTGCATTCCGGGTGCACGCCATTTGGCGTGCTCCCGCACATGCGCAGTTTGCGATAATGCAGAGCGGCGCAGCAGCGCGATCTGTCACCGGCCGTGCACCTCGGACACGGCCGATGACAGATCCGAGTACCGGCTCCCGTTGCTGGTACCATGTGACCTGCTGTGACCAATCACAGCAGGTCACATGACAGTTGTATACAATGGATGGCTTCATTCATGATGCCATCCATTGTATACTAGTGCCTAGCTGTGAATGGTCACAGCTAATCACATGCACATGACCAAATCACAGCTAAGCAGAAAAAAAAAAAAAAAAGCTGAATGAATCGATTTCATTCAGGTAAATGCTTGCTTATAGCAAAGTAATTCTTTGCTATAAGCAAATTGTGTAAAAAAAATAAAATACTGATCACTTCCCCAAAGTAGTACAATGTTACTATGGTAACATTGTACTACTTTGGTCATAGTAAAATATAAAAGCAAATCTTAAAAAAAATAAAAAAAAATGTAATAAAAAATTAAATTCACCTGTTCACCGCCATGCCAGTTATATGATGACGCTGTACTGCACTGGTGACAGTATGTAAAAAAAAAATAGTGAAAATAATTTTTTTAATTTTTTCATTTTCCGAAAAATTATGACAAAAAAATACAACTTCAAAAAACTCGCCATGCCTCTTATGAAGTACGTCGGACTGTCTACTCTGCAAAAACGGGTCATTTGGGGATATCTGTACTATTCTGACATTCTTGGACCTCAAGAAATTAGATTGGCTGTCAGTACTTCAGGATTGATCAATATTCAGATCTATACCATAGTTTGTGAACTCTATAACTTTCCTACAAACTAAAAAATACATCCTAATTTGGGTTATTTTCACCAAAGACATGTAGCAGAATACATCTCGGCCTAAATTTATGAAGAACAATTATTTATTTGTAAACTTTTATAACAGAAACAAAGAAAAATGTGTTTTTTTTTCAAAATTTTTGGTCTTTTTTTGTTAATTTAGCAAAAAATAAAAACCCCAGCGGTGATTAAATACCACCAAAAGAAAGCTCTAGTTGTGTGAAGAAAATGATAAAATTTTAGTTTGGGTACAGTGTTGTATGACCGCGCAATTGTCATTCAAAGTGTGAGAGCGCTGAAACGTGAAAAATGGCCTGGGCAGGAAGGTGTAAAATTGCACGGTATTGAAACGGTTAATAGCAAAAAGTCAAAAATATTGTCTTTTTCTCAAAAATGTCGGTCTTTTTAAAAAAAATAAATAAAAACGTGCAGGCAAACAAATACCACCAAAAAAAAAGCTCTATTCATGGGAAAAAGGTTGCAAATTACATTTAGGTGCAGCATTGCATGACCACGCAATTTTCAGTTAAATTAACACTGTGCTGTAATGCAAAAAATGGCCTGGTCAGGAAGGGGGGTAAATCCTCAGGAGGGCAAGTGGTTTATATGGAATACTGAGCATTAAACAAAGTCCTCATTCTTACTCGTGACCTGGAATATATTATGCTCTGCTACAATACCTGCTGTTAAATTCAGCCCAAAGCAGCACTAAACTGTTGCCAAAAGTGTATATATGTAGGATTCATTTAAATGACCTTATAGTGGCCCCATAGGCAGGGTTTTGTAGTTTCATAGCAGATGGGCAGTTGCAAGTGGCCAAATTGTATTCTATTGTTTGCACATTTTGCTTGTCAGTTAGCATGGCTATTAATCTAAGATGACTGCACTCTACGAAATCTTTTTCCGCTATGAAATTTGTTGTGTCTCACACAGAATACATGCTGTGCTTATAGGAAAAATTTATATTAACGTTACATGAACATTTTTGCTTCCTTGCATCTCCCTGGCTAGATGCAGATGGGCTTTGGCAGGTCTTTTCTTTTAAACCACACAGACCAAATGTTACAGACATGCATGAGGAAGATCAGCTGTTACTTCTGTTCCCCAAAATGGAAATTCTCTGCAGGAAGCAGTGTTTCCATTGCACTATAAACCACAGAGAGACATGTTTTCTGCTTTGTGGCCAAACAGAGGCAGCTATAATTTCATTTGTTACCTTGTAGCAAAAATCAACTCTATTGTTCTTCATTTAATACCCCATTAACCTGGTAAACAGTTCTCTAAGGCAGATGAATGAAAGTCATATGAATGTTTCATGCCTACATGTAACAGACATCTATTTATCATATCATATCATATAGATTTGAAGTCAATTGCACTATGTTGCTCTGCTTTTTTCCCAATAGTATCACTTGAATATACAAAGGTTTGAAAAGGCAAAATGCAATGTCGAAGAGGAAAAACTGGGGAACTGAATAAACTGGTAGCAAAACCGGTGAAATGGATTGAAACTGAAAATAATTATATCAGCTTGGGAGAGACTTCTGTAAACTCACTGAAAATGATGGATTATGACAGGCTGAGAGGAGTGTAGACTCTCTGGGCACTTGTCAGCAAAAAGACAGAATTATTTCTTTTGCAAATTAGTCATATATTTAATAGGTACAGCATAAATGACGTTGGTTATTTTCACCCTGCATTCAGAAAATAAACACTAGAACATCTTTATTAGGGCTCATTCAGAGAGGACCATCAGACCAATCTGAGCCACTGTGTGCTGCATTTTGGTATTTTTGGTGCTGTATAAATGCTGTATAACAATAATAACTTTGGAGTTGCATGCAAGCAGCCCATAGAAGTGGATTTAGAGGCAGTGGCTGCATGGTCACAGTTGCACGTTAAAATTTGACATGCAGGCAGGAGTGGGTGTATGGATCTGAACGCAGACACTGTACATTCAGATTCGTGCACCTGCCCCGCCCATCAAATTTTGACGTGCGATTGTGTCTGGGCAGCCGCTGGCCTCCATCCACTTCTTTGGGCTGCCTGCATGTAGCTTCAAGCTGGACCCACAGGCAGCAGACAGTACTTCAGATTGGAGGACGGGTCTGATTACTTGTCTGAATCAGCTGTAAATAGATAAAACTGCCAGAAACAACATTTCCAAAGACAAAAGCAGTCAAATATTTTAGTCCCTTTAAATATAACTCATTGAAAATACAGGTGTACCTCGGTTTACAAATTTAATGCGTTCTCTGGGACGTTTCGTATTGTGAAAAATTTGTAAACCGAAACGTGGTTTCCTATAGGAATGCATTGAAAAACAATTAATCCCTTCCAGAGGTCAGAAAAAAGTTCTAAAAAGTCACTGTGACTAAAGGTCAGTGACGGTTTTTAAATGTAATTACCAACTTTTTTTTTCCTGCACTATAGCTCAGAGAATCAGCTGTCACTCTCCCCCCAGCTAAAAGAAACAAAGTTTCCTTTTAGTTTGTTTCCCGAGATAAAAGAAACAAAGTATCCTTAGTGACAGCTAATTCTGTGAGCTATAGTGAAGAAAAAAAAAAGCCGGCAATTGCATTTAAAAATCAACACCCACATACACTTTGTATTGCGAAAAAAAATAATACAAAATTTGTAAACTGAAGCATTATTTTCAATGGATTTTCATTTGTTGACTGAAAATTACGTTAACCGAGGCGTTCGTAAACGGAGGTACCGCTGTAAATGCCAAACTCCAGCTAAGCTAACAGCTGAAATACACATATTGAAGCTTCTTTACCTGCCTAACCATTCATTATTTTGTCCTGAGACAGACAACACAGCACGGTTGGTAACCTTACTTACCTTTACTGCAGTTAAGCACTACAATTTGGTCACTTCCCTGCCCCCACTTGTGACTGGACACAGAAAGAAAAGCAGTTGACTGATCAAGTAATCATTTTCCTTTCTGCTTCTGTTAACAGGATCTTTTTTAACATATGTGCACATATCAGAGCCTAATTGGCTTACAACCCTGGTCACATCAAAGCTGATTTTGAAATCGCGCAACTTCCAGTGAAGACGCATGATTTCAAAGTCGGGTGACTTGCCGATTTAAGGTGCGATTTGCAAGATATCTGACACAGATGTCTATGCAAATCGCACCAAAAGTAGTGGATGCACTACTTTAGAAATTGGTGAGGCTCCGACCAAGTCAGAACAGCTCCGATATGACCACTCTAATAGCGGACAATAGGGTGCGACTTGGCATACGATTTGCAAATCGCATGCCAAGTCACACCCGATGTGACCAGGGTGTTAGAGTACTAACTCTCAATTTGAGTGTCACTGTGCAGGGGGTTTCAAGAGGCTGGCTTGAACACGTAGGTATTTAAACTAACTAAATGTAAAAATAAATTGTGTTGTAACACTCTCCTTGTTAGGTGCTAGGATTTGTATAGTTAGGATAAGTATAGCTGTGTTTCTCTGTTTAACACAGAGGATGTCAGGTAAATTCAGTGTGGTATTCTACTTAACAGAGTGCTGTGATGGATTAGTAAGGTCTGTTCATGATTCTCTGGTGCGGTTTGAGTTTGTCTGAGTTCCACCTGCCTTCAGGAAGTATGAGAGCCTTTCAGAACATAAGTAGGGTCTAGGCAAATGAACAGCATGAATATGGATATTGTCCTGGCCAATTGCAGGGGAGGGTGGCTCCATTGCATGCTGGGAGTTGTATTTATGTTCTGTGAGCATATGGGTTCATTGTCTTTCCCTGGAGAGGATTGCAGCAAGCCAGGCTGGTGGCAGGCTTGCCTCACCTGGCACTGGATGTCATGCGGGCCTCAGGTGGTCAACCTGAGGGCCTGAAGTTAGAAAGAGTGACCCTGGTGACTGAGAGTAGCTGTCTGCCAAAGATCTGTCTGGTATCACTGAAGATAGTTGCTTGAAAGATTAGAAGGAGGCTGCCATTCTGTCCTTGGACTTGTGAGTACAGACACTGAGAGACCTTAGAGACTCTGTGTGCTTTGCTACCCCTCTGGTGCTTGATAGTCAGCGTGGGTCTGAGAAAAAGAGAACAATGGCTGGTGTTCTGAAGAACTTATCCAACTGTTGTTGCTGCAAAGGACTTTTCTCAGTTTTATTACTTTTGGACTGCTGCAGTCTGCCGTAGCAGGCTTGAACCAGCAAACACAAATGCACCTGCGCTTGGGGATGGACTCGATGCAGGCTGCAACCACATTAAGAATGTCCTGGAACATGCACACCTTGCTGCCCTCAACAGACTGGGGGAATCCAAATATACTGAATGAGGAAAGAACAAAGAGGGTGCACAGGCCTAGTGCACTACCATAAAAAATGTTTAATAAAAAATAAAATAGGTGTTGTACTTACAAACGACAATAAAGTCAAGGCACATCATAAAAGAACAGCTGGGTCAACACTGCGCTGAGTAACAGTCCGTAACAGTCTGAGGAAGCGGCACGTCCTCGAAACGCATCAGCCTATTGGATGTCTACATTCCCCATTACGGACTGTTACTCAGCGCGGTGTTGACCCAGCTGTTCTTTTATGATGTGCCTTGACTTTATTGTCGTTTGTGAGTACAACACCTATTTTATTTTTTATTAAACATTTTTTATGGTAATGCACTAGGCTTGTACCTGGGGAGCTCAGCCGTGCTACTACTACTACAATTAAAGGGACTTTGCTCACTGCTAAACTACTTATTGCTACAAATTAAAGAGAAGTT
Source organism: Staurois parvus (assembly GCF_062004578.1). Lineage (NCBI taxonomy): Eukaryota > Metazoa > Chordata > Amphibia > Anura > Ranidae > Staurois > Staurois parvus. The sequence goes on from NW_028317813.1 coordinate 2,013,353, forward strand.
TGCTATCTGCTTTCAGCCAGGACTTCAAAAGTGCTCAACTAAGAAATCAGATGTCCTCAGTGTGAATAGTTCTAAATTTGGCGTATGCTACTGAATTCTCCATCCCTATCCCCAATTCTACAATAAAACTCCAAAAATAAGCATCCCCTAGACTGGTTGTGCCTGGCTGCGGGGCGAAGGAAGGGGGAAACCTAAGCAAAAATTCTAGCTGCTCCTCCGGGGGGTAGCACTACAGAATGTTTTCTAATTAATATGTAACTGCATAAAAGGGTGTTTTAAATGCATTAATAATGATCTCCATGGTCCGTGCCTCATAGGGTCACCAACACAGAGGATGAACACTCAGAAATACTGTATGCTGCTTTTTCCAAGAAACTTTGAGTAATGACATTGCGATGGCTCAAAGTCAGAGAGGATACTTTATTTTCTTTGTGTATTTGTTTTTTTTTTCATTTGTTGTTTCTTTTTGAGCTTTTAATCCAGTCAACTCAACTTGAGATAAAAAAAATTATAAAATGATGCATAAACCTTTTCAGGATAGAAATTTCTGTTTTATTTTAACTTTGATTTTGCCGTGTCTGCATTTCCCTACAGTTACTAATTTATTTAATTAGTAAGTATAGTTGCTTACACAGCAAGCAATTAGGTAAAAGTTGTTTATACAAGCTGACAGTTATATTTGCAGCAAAAAAATAGGTAATCTGTAGACTGAGATAATAATTTTAAAATAAATATTTCAACTGGTGTTTGGTTTACCTTTTAAATAATTAACACAATATAAAACTATTTGAATTTTTGGGCGGGGCTTGACCAGTGTTCCCAAAAGTGGGTGTAGTCAACACACATTGGTACTTAAATATTACTTTATATTGAAGAAATTGAATGATCACACAAATAAGTAAATCAGTAGTTTACAGAAATGGCATCATGCATGTTGCGGGTTGCACGGCAGAAAGAAATAGCCTGTCAACAAAGCACTTTTTTTTTTTTTTTTTAATAATATGAGCTTATAGACCACAGAATGCCTGAGGAGCACTTCCCTTGAAAGAGGATTCAAGATTACTGTGTCGCCCTTTGATTCTGAAAGTCTTTGCAGTTTATTTTGCTGATGTTGGGAGAGAGTTCCAAGAAGCTTGCAGTTGACCTGTAAAAGGAAACCTACTCTTTTCCTCCTCATCAGGTACCTCTGCCTAACACTGCTCCTACTCCCTCGGAATAAGCAGGGTTCCATACCTGACCTATTGCAGGCATAATCATTGATGCAGAAACTGCTTTTTAAGCTTTCCTGTGTCAAGATAGCTGGCCAAATCTTGCAGGATTTTGGCATCCAATAGGAGATGGTACAAACTAACATCAACTGGCCTTAGCAGCAAGGAGCACATGGAAGGGGGACTATGTTTGCAATGGTCTTTGAAAGTCTTAGTGAAGATAATCATATTGTCCAGATAAATCAAGGCAGTATTAAACTGAGGCACACCAAGCACCATTCCATAAACAAAATTTGGGCAGGACTAACTCAGCGTATCTGAAAATTGGGTGGAGTCAACACATAAGGCTAGTTTACAGAAATGGCATCACATATTTTGAGGGTTCCACACTTCTTCAAGCAGAAAGGTAATGTTTGTCAACAGCTTACAGACCACAGAATGCCTGAGGTGCACTTTTCTTAGAGAAGATTTCCAGAATATCCCTGAGATCCTCAAAGTTCTCCCAGTTTATCTGATGGTGGGAGACAGTTTTAAGAAGCTGGCAGAAGAAATATCCTGTAAGGGGAAACCTACTCTTTCCCTCATTCTCAGGTAATTCTCCTTAACACTGCTCCTACTCTCTCTCTAACAAGTTGAGCTCTATCCCTGACCAACTCCCACACTGTAGGCACACCAAAATGTGCAGAATCTGCTATTTCGGCATACCTGTTAATATGGCCATGCCCCAAATCTCGTAGGATTTTAGACAAACTGCATCCTAACACCTGCCTATACACCTGCCTTTTAGACACTGGGTGATCTGTGCTGAAGGGGAATATGAAAGCTCAGATTTTCTGATCCTTCCTTTCAGTATGAATTAAGCGGCCAAGTGCCTAGGGCTTTATACATGTGGCCAGTACTGAAGAAGTCCTGTATCTACATTTACTCCAGGAAAGGTATTTCTTGCTGTTTACCAGTTCCAGCAAGACCATTACCCTAAGTTTATGTCAACACTGTAACAGTCTACGTCTTGTTAAGGTTGGCCAAACACTCATAATGCTGTCTTAAATACTATTGCTACTATTTTAAAATCTTCAAAAATAGACTATAATTTAAATCAGTGTTTCTCAACAGGGGTGCCGTGGCACCCCAGGGTGCCACTTGAGGTCCTTAGGGGTACCATGGCATGGTGCTTGAAAAAGCTGTCAGTTCCAACCAAACTACTGCTCTACCCAATTATCACAACAGCAAGAGCTCGGTCGACACAGTGCAGTGCAAAGCAGTGGCAGGGGGAGGCAGTTTTCTGAATCCTGTGCTCTCCGCCTCCCCTACAGGACAGTACCTCTCCAGCGCCTCCCACAGCTGTGTGGATTGTAATAGAAGAATGGTCTGCTCCGAGACTCCGGTGAGTGGAAAGCAGGGCACAGAGGGGATTAAAGGGAGGGTGGAGGTAATTTTTTCCAACAAGTAGAGTCATTATTGTAAAATGTTTCCCTAGTCAGGGGAAAAGAGGAAAACATATGAGCTTTCTAATGAACACACATGACACATTCCATTTAAACACATCTAAAAACATTTTCTTTCTCCCCCTTTCTCTTCCCTCTTTGTTTTTATTTGAATGTACTAATATTGTAGACACCATGTTATTTTAACTATCAAAAAACATATTATATCATTACATAGTTTTTGATTCTTTGTTAAACCAACAGGTACTCTTGGAGAATCACTTTACTTAAAGAGGACTTAGCATCAGATATATTTTAATGTGAAGTGCATGCATGCTAATAATGTGAAAGTTTAACACTTTCAGGTATTTATTACATCTCCTCTTGGCAATGGTTTCTTTTGCCTTTCACTCTTGAATGACAGAGCCATTTTAGTTCAGGCATCATCCCAGATCATCAAATTTCAAGAAAAAGATTTAGGTCCAGAGATTTGCAAGTATACTTAAAATGTACTGTATCTATATCCAATTTCATTTTATTTGAAGGAGAAAAAACATTGTCAGGCTTTAATGTTGTCTGTGTCCCTGCCAGCAAGATTTACCATTCTATTTTTACTGGTGATCAATGTCTATGGGGCAGTGATAGGAAATTCAAACTATTTTGGTTGTCACTGGAAAAGGAAAGGCATAATCTCCCAGTGACAACCATCTAATGCTAACCATACACAGCTCAGATTACAGCCAATTCCTGAAAAATCAACCAAAATTTGAGGAGTGGGTGGCCCTGTCGGTACCAATTGGTTCATTAAAAGTTGATTTAAAAATCGACTAAAGCCTAGTACTTATGATGATCGTCTGGTTTTTCACATGCTAGTCACATATCCAAAATATATAGGTTATTAAAGTTACGAAAATTCTCATAAAACACTATACAAATTCAGAAGTGATGTAATGTATTGTATTGTTTCTGAGCATGAGCTGTCTTGGTCATTCGATCTTTTTCGTAAAAAAAACAATGCTAATTACACGAAAATCATTAATTCTGTTATCTTACAAGAAAAATTTCATGGTTGTCCTTTCGGATATTTTCGCATGAACTGTTGTGATCGCCTCTCAAAACCTGTGTACTAACGATCATATTATTGAACTATCACTCTGAAAGCGTTTTTGTTTTCATTCATTTTTCTCATCATGTGTACTAGGCATAAGTTGGATGGACAATTGCCGGTCAAATAGTCAAATGGATGTGGTATCCAATCAGATACAGTCACTTTTTGAGTATTCTGGCAGCCATAGGTGGTGAGGCTGCCTGAATACAATAGCCAGTAGGGGAGATAAATCTATCCACAATGTAACCCTCAAGTGGATGATTGCTCTCTAAATCAAAAATAAATTTGTTTATATATGAACTTGCGGACCTCAGAACAACTGATATGAAAAAAAAAAACATTTTTAATGGATCCATACAATAGTCATGGAGCTTACACTCTATACAGCAGGAGAGCTGTCACTATATACACTGGCTGTCACTATATACACTGTATACACTGCTCCCTCACTGTATACGCTGTTCCTCTCCTGTCCCCTCCTTGCACACACTGTCCCCTCACCCCCTCCCCCCCTACAAAGATGGCCTGTTACTCATATGCTATCAAATAGGGGACTATTGGTCCCCTATGTAATAGCAATAAAATCTTAAGTTAAAATAAATAAAAATATACATGAAAGTAGAAAAACAATGAAAAAAAAATTGGAGCCTCCTCACCCCCACATACGAAGAAATTTTGGTTTCGGTTTGGTTTTCGGCCACATGCATTCTGAATTTTCAGTATTGGTTTTGACACCAGAATTTTCGTTTCGGTGCACCACTAATTCCTTCCTCTGATACCAATGATGGGGCACTCTTCCTTCCTCTGATACCAATGATGGGGCACTTTTCCTCCCCCTGACACTAATGATGGGGCACTATTCCTCCCCCTGACACCAATGATGGGGCACTATTCCTCCCCCTGACACCAATGATGGGGCACTATTCCTCCCCCTGACACCAATGATGGGGCACTATTCCTCCCCCTGACACCAATGATGGGGCACTATTCCTCCCACTGACACCAATGATGGGGCACTATTCATCCCACTCATACCAATGATGGGGCACTATTCCTCCCACTGACACCAATGATGGGGCACTATTCCTCCCCCTGACACCAATGATGAGGCACTATTCATCCCACTCATACGAATGATGGGGCAATATTCCTCCCACTAATACCAGTGATGGGGTACTGTTCCTCCAACTAATACCAATGACTGGACACTATTCTTCCTTCCACTGACTACAAGCACTATCTAATTTTTTTTTTTACTCCTACTGACACTGGGACATTTTCTACTCCCACTGGCCACTCCAGCCCTCCTAAAGTCTGAAGGATAGTAAACCGGCCCTTTGTTTTTAAATTTTGGAGACCCCTGCTCTAAAGGATTATTTTTTGGCACTGCACTAAGGGGTGTTTTCCACTCTTAACTTATCATTTCCATTATGGTATGTATTTGTCAAAGCAGTGCCTTAATAGGTTGCTACAGTATATACTGTATGTTCTTTCTTGATATCCAAAATATTTTATACATCTGTATGGGTTTTCTTTACAGATGAAGTGAGGTGGTGAATTTTTGAATAATTTAACTTTCTATACATAATCCTGTTTTCTGACAGATAAACAATCTACCTACATTTCCTCTTATTTGGTTTGATGGTAAGTATACTCTTAAGGTGGATTGGTCAGATACAGCAGTCTTTTTTCTTTTTAGTTTTCATTCTATGAAACTATTATTCTATGTTTGTAATATAGTGACCCCGCAAAGTTACTCAGTTGTTGGTGTAAAGGTTTTTTGACTCCCTCCTCTGCAACCAATGATTTGAGATGTCTATGTGACCACTTTTGTACCCTCAGTTTACTCATACCATTATTCATTGTAGCACAGGATTCCACTGTGAATGCAATTGTTTTTAAAGCTTCTCTGATATATATTGATGGTTTAATGGATACGCTATCATTTCTATTGTTGGAATTATAAGATGACAAGTTATTAAACTCTCATTTGTCTGTTTAGAGATTCTCCTTTCTTTTATGCCCCCTAAAGAAGATTTTGGATTGAAATGATTGAAACGCATTGGAACCATCAGGGTTTATTGTGTGTACTAATTTGTATCGCCTTTCTTGTTTTTTTGACCCTAGGGGATATTGTCAAACAAACTTTGTCAGAGTTACTAGAGAGATTTTATATAATGATAATTTAGGGATTTTGGTTAAATAAAGCATGCACAATTTTTCATATATAAATATACATGTGGTGTTTTATTGGCTGCATTAAAGTCCCAAGGGGGTTTTTTGTATTTATAAAGCACAAAAATTGTACCTTTTATAGAAAAACTCAAGGCTAAAACATTTTAATATAATCTGATGGGTAACAAAAAGTTTAATCTCTGTAGGTGTATACTAGCTCAATTCTTTAGTTGTTACATTTTCATTGTTGCTTTTGCTAAACCTCAAGCATTTTTACATGAAACTTGCATCTTTCCTACACAGCAGCTGCACTGTTGTTTTCCCACCTTTCCTCTCATCCAGTCACATAATGCTTCTATTCTGTAAAACCATTTACAAAATATAGATCATTTTGTGGCTGAACAGTGGAGAGTAAGGGTGGAGAGAGCAGCTGCTGTATAAGAGAGCCACAAACAAAAGTCAGAGCACTCACCCAGCAGCAAGAAATTTTACCCATCAGAGTTTATTAAATTCTTTTTTAGTCTGAAGTTTTTCTTTAAAGCTGAACTATACTCATCTCCACTCCAGCGTTGTGTAGTCCATGAGCTCACTTCCTGGCGGCTGACATCCTTGATCGATCTTGTGCTGGGTTCAGATCCTGATTGGTTGGAATGATTTAACTACTGCATGGGAGATCATTCATCTTGGCAGATACCAAAATTGTACACTGTGCTGTGTGTGAACATTTCAGCGTACATTGTATATACGCAGGCAAGAATACTTTAACACAGAAGAGACATAGTATATGTCTTCTGCATTAAAAAAGCCTGCCTGTTCATACATGTTTTTTAGTAAATAAATTTCCATTATAAGGGCAAACAAATAAAGCGAGGTTTTACCAGATATTTTATTGTTTTAATGCTTTGATTTTGATGGGATATCTTTATAAGTTGTATTTTAAGTTGTATTTACTTTGTAGAGAAGGTGCATACAATGCATTACATCTATGCGCACACGTCATTTATTGCTAATGAGAACAAGTGTCATACAGAGTTGTGTGATCAAGAATCAGAATAAATCAAACACTACAAACTTTTGCAGACTACTTACAGAACAGGAAGACAACCTAAAGAAAATTGAAATGAATAACATGAATCCAGCTGAGCCTTGGAAAAAGAAATTCTAATGAGACTGGAAGTTTATAAGCAAAAAAAAAAATCAGTTGAATCAGCAGTTTGCTGAACACAATGGTGCTGAATAGGTAAAGAATACATTATATAATTCCAGGAAAAATATCTAACGGTAACTGCTCTATTAATGTAGTTTCAGAACACAAATTAGAATAGCAAAATGTTTTTAGTGGAAAGAAGGAGACTGGGAAACAGTAGAGCTGTAAATTACATAGTTACTGTACATAGTTAGTCTGACTGAAAAAAGAAAAAAGTCCATCAAGTTCAACCATTAAAAAAAAAATATATATATATATATATATATATATATATATATATATATGCTGAAATTTGAAGTTAGTTTGCAATATAAATAGAAAAATCATGAATGATTACTTGCATATTGTCTTGGGTGAGTTTTGGACATGACAGTGGTTCCAGGGAAATTGCTGACTGCAAAGACTTGCACACTGAAACCATGCAGCTATGCAAATCTATGTGTGAAAAAATGTAGCGGTGAATCCAATTCTGTTTAAATAGACACTGTCACTGGGAAAAACGGGATAAAACTGTTGTAGGTAAGAATTTCAGGAACCTAGAGGTACATATACTTGCAGCAGCTTTGCAATCCTTTACAGTATGTCGCAGCCAAATCTCAGATCATTGTGACCTATAGTAATTTGCCCTATGCTGCCCAGTGATAAAGTCTTCTACGTCAATAGCTGCAATATAATGTAGTGCTCACCCCCGTAGGAGCCCATTGTTTAGGTCCCTAGGTATTAGGTGTAGGACAATTGTGGGATACTCCAGCAACTTTAAGTAACTTGAGGACATTAATCTTCCTCCTAATAATCTTTCACAGTCCTTGCTTGCAGCAAATATTGGGCTGAGCTATACTAGGATAGATAATGTACCCTTTGAGCAATGCGGTCTCTAATACAAAAGGGGTAGTAGCAGCACACAGTCACGGGATCTCTCACACTGGTCTGTGCTCATTAATCTCCTTGGATAATTGAATGCCTCCTTCCAAAATCTTCCAGACAAAAGAAAGTCCTTCAGTCAGCTTCAGCAAACCTTTGGCAAAACAGCCCACCCAGCTAGCATAGCTGAGACCTCAATGAACAGCATACACATGGCACGGCTGCCTATAAGGGGGCAGAAGGGCAGCAGCCCTCCAGGCTGGGATTTCCTCCTCCAGGACAAGAACCCCTCTGCTCCAAATCTCAGAGTATTTATGCTTCCATGCAGCCACCATCTGGGCAGCTCTACCCAAGGATTGGCTAGGGCTGCATAAATATTCATCTGCTGATTTGAAACTCTCAGCCCACTGTCTTCCAGAACCCTCCAGACAGACAGGGGGAGGCAGCCAATCTCAAAGCCAGTGGTACAAAGAACATACCAACATATTCACATGCAGCTCAACTGATAGTAGTGAGCCTGTAACTAAATTGACCTAACCTATCAACTCTCTAGGAGGGTGCTACAATATATTTTTACATTTGTTGGTTCCTCAAAAGGAACTTGTCAGTTGATAATAGTAGCCATACTAACATTACTGTCAAAGGTCAGGTTATTTTTGTTTTTTATTCCAGGTACGTACTGCACCCTGCCCACCCTAATGCAAAGATTTTCACCACCATGTAATGATATAATGTAAGAGGCCAGTAGAAGCTCTCACATTCAACTGTTGAAGGGCAGAGCTTAGCTTTGTGGTGAGGGTAAAGGTTTTTATATGATGCACACAAGACCCAGGGGCTCAGCAAAAGCACAGAAATGTATTTGATGATCAAATTGGCAGTGATTACAGATGTATTAACTTGATGCCTACACTTTGACAGTAGTTTGTTTGGTCCACTTGAATAGCTCACCTTATGGAGGCTAAATAAACTCTCCAAATGAGACCAAACATAGGTGAAGACATATCTATCACTCGGCAGCAGTTAAAATATATTTCCATTGAACTATAACTTAGAATATAAGTGTTACGGAAATTCAACATATGAGCACTTTATAAGATTACAATCTCAATAACCAGCCAAGCACCACGTACAAAATTTAATCTGCCATCCGTCCTATCCTACCAGTTAACATCAGCTGTCATCTTAGCTGTCATGTATGACATACAAGTGACATTGACTTCCCTTACTGCTGTCACATTTGCTCACTGAAAAAGGATTAGTGAGCATTTGACATTTGCCATTGCCCTTAACCCATTAATGGCACATATGAAGTACCTACTTAATAATGTAATTTACAAAAGGTGTCTGAAGTATATACAGTATGTGGAACACCTAATTGGTTTTAACCCTTTTTATACGCAACAGGCATTTCAGCCTACTGCTGCTTTATACGCTTACACTGCTGATAATTTTATTCAACTGTTTTTCAATCTCAAGTCAGAGTGAACAGCATTTTAATTAGTCTTCTTGTGAACACCAGGTGCCTACCATTTAATGGAAGTTTATTAATATGCAGATTTACTTATATTACTAAATTGGATAAAGTACAGTGTGCTACAAGGCTACATTTAATCCACTTGCTTCATTAAGGAAATAACAGTACATAATGAAAGATTGCATATGAGCGTTGAGCTTACATTATCAACATGTTATATATTCATTGTATATTTCTATGCAGAAAGCTGGCACTATCCGAGCAGAATTAGGCAGAAACAGTATGTATGTATTTGCGTTATATGTCAGTTTATGTATTTGAAAAACAATAGAGCTTAACAGTAGCATCTGCAATAGTGATCAAAGTGCAGTTCTAGCCAGAACTTTTCTTTCATTTAAGGGAAGGGTTTAAAGGGTTAAAGCATTTGGGAGTCTTTATTCCTGTCTCTGGCATCACTGGGGTTCTCGCTTTCTGTACTGGTGACTGATTTCAGGCCACCCAAAAATGTTAAGGCCTAGCAGATAATCCAGGGAATCTGCTCAGACTTGATGTAGCAAAGGCATTTGACAGAGTCAAGTGAGAATATGTATGGGCTGTCTCTTCCAACATTGAGTATGCGCCTAATTTCTCTAAATAGGTATAGCTCCTTTCTGCCAGACCAAGGGTCAGGGTCCAGGTAAATAACTTCTTGTCTCCTTTCTTACAACTAAATAGGAGTACAAGGCAAGGGTGTACCCTCTGCTTCTGCTTCTGCTCTTTGCTATAGTCGCTGAGCCTCTTGCAGCACTTTTGGGGCAAGACACCACAATAGAAAAATTTCCTGGAGGATCTCAGGAACACAAAGGGATGCAATATGCTGATCATATATGTCTGTTTCTTGCAGATACTAAACTCTGCCTATCTAGGGTCATGAATGTGCTTGACAGGCTTTGTAGTTTTTCTCGGCTAAAGTTTATACGAGATAGGTCCATGCTTTTTCCACTGGATCCTCTCCCTGGTCTCGTAGAAGGTATCCATTCCAATTTTAAAGTAGCATGATAGATTTCCTTTATTGATTATATTAGATTTACTGTAGTGTCTTTATTACAAGCTCTCAATGCTAAATGTAGCATGTGGTTTCTCATTCTGTGGTCCACAGACTCAACCTGACCAAACTGATATGAATACCTTGGTTGCTAAATTTGCTTCACTATTCCCCAGCTTGGATCCCTTTTAAATCTTTAAAAGAATAAATGGTTTGTTCTGAGATTTGACTTGGTAGAGAAAACAACCCAGGGTGAATCTAGAACTTCTGCAATATCCAAAGGTCCTGGGTCATCTATCTGCCTTAATCCTTGATTATATTTTAGCCTCTCAGGTGCAGCATATCATTGCCTGGGAGGTGGTAACTATTTTTAAAGGCAACCCCTCTTCACCCTTTTGAAACCTATAGATAAGTCAAGGCCCATTCACAATACCCCACTGTATCACTCATAGGCAAGGCATGCACATACCTCCATGTGGCCACTACAAATAAATCATGTCTCAAGATTTACGCCCAACTGTGCAAAAGACTCGTTATCTTAGAATTTCACTCCTTTCAGCAACACCATATTGGCAGCCATTTTAAATCTATCCCCAAACTTCGAACTCACTTTTCACTGGACAGGTAAACTTTCTTTCAGTATTTACAGCTCTGCTATGCAGTTCTTGCCTGATCTAGAACTCTATCTCTGCCTGTTGCCAGTACACAGTTGCTAGATGGACTAGTTTCATTTATATACACGTGTAGACTAAAATCATCCTTGTTTGTTAATTTACTACATAAAGTATACAAAAATGGGAGTCTGACTTTGACAGCTTATCTGCTGAAGCATGGGAGAAAGTACTGCATGCCCTCTCCCAAGTTTCTCTTTCCTCATCCTACAGGCTTACCCATGTTTTTTATACTACACTACATACTACACTCCTTGCTGTGATAATTATGTTTTAGAGATTAAGTGTTAAGTTTAGTGGGGTTTAAGTATTATTGTCTTTCTTTTGGGGTTAAAGTGATATTTAACTACAAACAAACATATCATACTTGCCTTCTCTGTGCAGGGGTTTTGCACACAGCAGCCCTGATCCTCCTCTTCTCCAGTCCTCCATCGGCGCTTCCTGCCCTTCCCTCCTGCCAAGTGCCAAGAACAAGCAGCTTGCTATGGGGGAACCCTAGCAGGCTCACTCCCAAGCCACTGCTCTGCGTGTCCGTTCACACACAGAGCAGCGGCTCAGCCCTGTGCCCTCTCTATCCTCACTGGCTCACTGGCTGTGATTGACAGCAGCAAGAGCCAATGGCTCCCGCTGCTATCTCAGCTAATGAGGAGGGAGAGTCCCCAGAGAGCCAAGGCTCTCATGCACATTGCTGGATCGTGATGGGGCTCTGTTAAGTATTATGGGTGCTGAGAGGGCTCCTGCACACAGAAGGTTTTTTTACCTTCATACATAGAATGCACAAAGGTAAAAAACCTTGAGCCTTTACAACCACTTGGGTGGGGTACAAGAATTAAGGATGAGAGAAGGGTTAGATGTCAAGTTTTCAGATAGGGAAAGAGAGTTTTGGTGGCCAGCTACACTAATGACTTGTGCTAGTTCCTGGAGCTTCATTTTAAAAGCCTTGAGCAAGTAGTTCAGAAATGAACAAGATATTTCAACATTTGTGGTTGGGTGTGCATATCAGGTAAAATGATTGTGGGTGTTACCATTTGGTTTCAAGCTATATGCTATATGGGTTTACCATATTTCTCTATTCGCCCTTGAAACCTGTAAAAAAGACATTTTTTGTGCTTTTTAAGGTGTCCCAATAACTCCTAGATCAAGTTGAGTGAAACCTTTTCCACCCAGTGGCCTGTCAGCAACTAGTGATCAAATCACAGCCCCGGCCAATAGTCAACTATATCATGAGTTTAGTGGGTGGATGGCCACACATATACAGTATATAGGTGGACCATTGATGTATAATTTAAAACTTTGGCATAATGGAGTTCTCTCTATGCCGATTAGAAGTATTAAACCCACAACCAAAAATGTATTATATTGCAGCTTACCAATTCTTATATATGGTGGCTGCATTAGTTTTCTTTTTTAGTCTTTTTTTCCCTCTGTTTTTACCAGGTGATCTAGCCAGTAACACACCTCCTGTATTAGAGTGCCCCCACTCTGGATGGGGGAGCACATGGGCATATTTGGACAGCAGCATTGTTAGTCTGGGGGAAGAGGAGGGTTAGATATACTAGCAGATTTAGATACACTATCAAATTGAAGCCAAACTTCAGCTCACTTTGCAGTTACACAAGTAGTTACAGCAACAGTTATTTCTTTCTTTTGAGATAAAGGTTTTACATGAGTAAATAGAAGCTGATCATTGTAAACACCCCTGTCAGTGGTAAATGGTTTGTCTAAACACTATAACCACTACATTTGCAGGAGAGCTTGTTCTGTTTAACCGCCTCCCACCCGCCATATATGGAAATGACAGATGTGCGGCTGTTCTCTCATTCTGAGAGAATGTCGTATGATGTCCTCTCACTCTAACCACGCATGCGCTGCCACGGGAGCTCGCCGCACGGCGATCACTGGTGATCTGTGTCCCTTAGACACACACCCAATCCACCACATGCCAATTTATTCTGTTGTAATGCCCAGGACACCCTATGAGATGATCATGTGTTTCCGTCATTTCAGTGACAATACCCAGTGCCCTCCCAGAGATCATCCCAACTCTTATACAAAATTCGCCCACTTCTTCATTATTTTCCCCAAAGATTTGCTGAATTTCTTGTCCCCCGATAAAAACGTATGTGTGGATGAATACCTTGTCCACTTCACTGGCCGGCTAGGAATTAAGCAATATATTCCAAGTAAGAGGGCGAGATAGATGTTGCAGTCCTATTTAGCATCCCATTTCTGGTGTAAAAAAAATGCAATCTATTGGATTCATTTGGCTATATATACAGTAATGCATAAGTCACCTACACCAATTCCACAGAAAGACCCACTGCCTTCCTCAAATTTATAGAAGTTGTCACGTCCCTTATCTATCAGCAAGGATCCCCCCAGAAAGCATTCATTCCGATTCTGTGAGCAGACTTCATGAGCGCCACTTCCCTGAGGGCATTCCACCAACAGAAGCAGCTCAAATACGCCAAAAAAGATGTTGGGTATGCAGCAGAGGAGGAGATAGAAGAGACACAAGTTTTCACTGTCCCAGGCCTGTGCATCAGAGACTGCTTCCGACGTTTTCACACGTTACTAAAATATTAGCCCATATTTCAAACTGCCTGCCATTTCCCCGTTTCAATATCTCTGCTAATCATTTTCCTACTGCCTCAACCAACCATGCCACTGCTTTCTACCTTAACTGACCCCGGCCTGTTTATTGACTATGCCTTTGCCTGCCGTTTGCAATGTTTGTCCACCACATTTCTGCCTTCCACCTGAACTGATCCTGCTTCTGCCTGCTGCCTGGATTATCAACCACGTTTATGTGTTCTTCCTGAACTGACCTCAACCTGGTTATTGACCATGTTTTCTGCTTGGATTGATATTTTGCCATGCTACTGTAGTAGTAGAATTGAAGGTAACATAGGAGTCTCACATATGTGAGGGCCTTCAGAGTAGAGTTCTGAGCAGAGAAAAACAGTTTTTGGTTTTCTTTGGGTTTTGTAATTCCCGGAACAGGGTCTGTTTGCCCAGAGGCTTCGAAGAGATTGCCTGGGACGCAGCCTCTACCCCTGTGCCCTGGTCCTTCCTGACCGAGGCCCTAAGCCTGATATTCCTACCTGCTGCCTGGACCAATGTTTTGACTGTGCTGACCATATCTCTGTCTACTGCCTGTACTGACCCAGGACATTTTATGTACCATATTCCTGCCTGCTGCCTGGACAAATACCTTGCCTGTACAAATACCTTTAGAAGGAATAAAGGTGCTATTTGGATGTTGGGGCTCTCTATGTGGCCAGGCTGTGGAAAAGTCTCTAACATGTGGTTTCCCCATACTCAGGAGAAGTAGCAGAATGTATTTTGGGGTGTAATTGTTGGTAGGTACATGCTATGTGTTGGAAATATTTTATAAATGGACAACATTTTGTGAAAAAAAAAAGTTTTCATTTTCTTTCCACATTTTCCGAAAACATGTTCAAAAGACTCATTATGCCTTGTAGAATATACGTTGGGGTGTTTGCTTCTCAAAATGGGGTCATTTTGTGAGTAATTCCATTGTCCTGGTGCTCCAGGGCCTTCAAAAGTGTAATTGGTAGTCAATTTATACTCCTAGGTCACCTGAAGGTGCTCCTTGCATGTTGGGCCTCTCTATGTGGCTAGGCTGTGAAAATGTCTCACACATGTGGTATCTCCATACTCAAGAGGAGTAGCAGAATGTGTTTTTCAGGTGTAGTTGCAAGTATGCATATGCCGTGTGGGAGAAATAACCTTTTAATATAACAATTTTGTTTAACGAAAAAAAAAATCTTCATTTTCAATAGAATTGTGGGAAAAAAATTCAACTTCAAAAAACTCGCTATGCCTTGGACTGTCTAATTTCCAAAAAGGGGTCATTTGGGGGGCATTCGTACTGTCCTGTCTTGTTAGTGTCTCAAGAAATGAGATAGGACATCAGTACATCAGGTGTGATCAATTTTCAGTAATTGGTACCATAGCTTGTAGATTCTATTAATTTCACGAAGACCAAATAATATACCAAGATTTAAGTTATTTTTGCCAAAGAAATGTAGCAGTATACATTTTGGCCAAAAATTATGAATAAAAATTACTTATTTGCAACATTTTACAACAGAAACAAAGAAAAAATTTTGGGTCGTTTATTCATTTATAGTGCAAAAAATTAAAAACCCAGCGCTGATTAAATTCAACCAAAAACATGCTCTATTTATATGAAAAAAGGGACAAAAATTTCATATGGGTACAGTGTTGCATGACTGAGTAATTGTCAGTTAAAGTTTGACAGTGTTGAAAGCTGAAAATTGGTCTGGGCAGGAAGGGGGTATAAGTGCCCAGTAGGTAAGTGGTTAAAGCCATTACATCTAAGAATTGATAAACTACAATATAATAAATGCTTGCTTTTGTTTGCTACTGCTTTAGGGTTGGTTCACACCAAATGCAGTCCAGTGCTTTTTCTGCATCCAAAATGCATGCACATGTATTCCAATGGCCCTGGTCCACACCAGTGCATTCAGTTCCAGTGCATTCCGGTGCAGAGACAAAACTTGAATATGCTGTATTTTTTCTGCACAGAACTGAACTTGAATGCAGTAAAATGCATAAAAAATGCACCAGGATGGAGCGTGGTGTGAACTGTAAGCAAAAATGCATCCCGAATGCATCCAGAGTGAGTTTTTGTGTTGTGAGCTGGCCCTAAAGATGCAATGGTCAGCCTCTTCCAGGTCATTGGACAGGCTGATATGGTGTTGATTCCACTTTGATCTGTAAAGTATATCCTTGAGATCCGAGATCATTGTCATATCTCCAGGGTCCAATTGCTGTTGGAGTTTTAATTGTCTGCTTTATGCCCAGAGGACAGAACTACTTCGTAACTTTTCCTGTAACTTTTCTATGTATCCATGCACACTGGGCTTAAAAAATGCCAGTTACCTTGTCAGAAAAAAAAAAAACGTTCATATAGACCGTTTTTGTATACGATCAGTATTCTTCTTGTCAACAAGTGTAAATGCAAGATATCAAATTGACCCCACATTCTACTCCTTTCCCTTCCACTCTGACTGTGAGTCTATAGGGAATTTCAAGGGGCTGATATCAAATCAAATCACTGTTAGGGATTTACACTAGTCGCATTTAAAATATTATATAGGCTTTGATATATATTTTTGCACTTATTCCTGCAGTCTGTGATTAGGTCTCTCATTTTATTTGTCTTCAACAATTTGATAATTTGCCAGTTCTCTATGTAATACATTCTTTCTGTGCATGCTATATTGCAGAGAACTTATCTGTTGCTTTGACTGAATATGTACAACATGGGTGCATGTCTTTGTCAACACTGATGCCAATTTCAAGACTACTGTGATAATTGTGAGGTTGTATGAGGTGGTGGAGGAATTATCATTTCCTGAAAATATAGGCATGCAGCGATTATGTAACTATTTCATGCAAAGAAAAATATAAGAATCCTCCTGTGATGATTATGAGGTCTGGTAAACCCCAAATTTTATGAGGGGGGGATGGGTAAGCTGTAGCAGACTGTGTCAGCCTGTTGTGAAAAGCCTGGTCATAAAAATCTGTACAATGATTTGGATGATGCATATTCCAAGTCTGGATTCCATTGCTGTAATGGATTAATCTCTAAAAAAATGGTCACACAAATATATAGGAAGGTGCCAATCACACCTATATTACAAGGACAAGACCGATAAGGAGCTGTGCATACAATGCATTTCAAATTAGGTCTCCGGTATATGATCCCAGAAGGGTGGGTCAGGGGCAGGTTCTCCTCCTAAGGGGACCTAACATCCTGTTACATGCTGGTGCTTAGGTTGCTGTCATTGAGCAGAAACATCTCTGCACATGGTGGCATCTGAGAGTGTAATTGTCACACCTCCTACTTAGCTGAAATATTCACTAAACTTTGCAACGATTGCAGCCTTGCTTTAACTGTCTTTTTAGGTAGAAGCTGTTCTTGAGTGAACACAATTGGTAAAGTTTTCACCTAATTGCGTTTTCAGCATCCAAAACAATTTAGGTTAGTGTTTCTTGTTGGTCAGGACCCAAATTGGGTCACAGATGTGTTTGGAATAGGTTATCACCTGGATTTGCATTCAAGCATGATAGTAAATCATTGGTAATAAAAAGGGGGTGCAAAATGGAAAAACAGAAAAAAGAAGATAAAAATACAGAAAACTGATATTCTAATATGGTATAAGAACACAAGGGTCTGTTGTCCTTAGTCAGGGACATCATGTAGGACACGGAAAAGAAAAAGAGAATACATATATCTCAAAAGATGCGGGTGGTCTTCTCCATTTTGAAAAGCTTTAGTAAAGCCAATAGAAATACAATCTTTATTTTGATTTCTTTTAGTAGCAGAAATTTCTAGCTGGTGCTGGGTCTCTTTGCCTCAAAGCTTTGTCTGAATAATTGCCTCTGCCCCACATTACCTAGCTCCCCATACTACTACTCTAGCTCCAAATATGTGTCAATGCTGTCACGCATAGTCGGTGTGTTATCACCAACACACCGACTATACACTGACTATGCGTGACAGCATTGACACATGTGTGGAGCTAGAGTAGTAGTATGGGGAGCTAGGTGATGGGGGGCAGAGGCAACTATTCAAACAAAGCTTTGAGGCAAAGAGACCAAGCACCAGTTAGAAATGTCAACTACTAAAAGAAATCAAAATAAAGATTTTATTTCTATTGGCTTTACTAAAGCTAATCAAAATGGAGAAGAGCACCCGCATCTTTTGAGATATGGGTTCTCCACGTATTCTCTTTTTCTTTTCCGCAAAGCGACCAAGCACCAACTACTAAAAGAAATCAAAATAAAGATTTTATTTCTATTGGCTTTACTAAAGCTTATCAAAACAGAGAAGAGCACCCGCATCTTTTGAGATATGGGTTCTCTACATATTCCTTTTCTTTTCCATGTCCCACATGATGTCCCTGACTAAGGACAACAGAGCCTTGTGTTCTTATACCATATTAGAATATCGGTTTTCTGTTTTTTTATCCCCTTTTTTCTTTTTTAATTTTGCACCCCCTTTTTATTTTTTATTTTTTTATGTTTCACGTCATATTTTCACATTTGTCACTTTTTTCTTATTTCTTATTTTTTCATCTTTTTTATTTTTTAATTTTTATGTTTTTCCCTCTCTTTCACATTTTCATGTTTTAATCTCTACTCAGCTTATTAAATAAAGTATTTTTAATTTTTTTTTACGTATATACACATACAATGTGCAAAAAGAGATGAAGCGCTAATACTAATAAGATGTGAAACACACAATTACTCAATTATAAATCACCCAATATACAATACTTACTATGATAACAACATATCATATATATAAGATAATAGGTGAAAAAAACATGCAAAAAGAGGAAACCTCTCAGTTACTGCCTTTATAAAGAGGTCAAATAATGAGGTGAATATACACAATGAAATCATACACATCCAATCAGTGTAAACAACACTCACACCACTGTGTATGTGATATGATCCTCCTGGGTCATAAGCGTGATAAAACCAGTCCAAATGGGACCATAATGCTGATGTGCTCCAAATGATCCTAAAATGGACCAAACAGTGAAGAGACCAAAAGGACTAAACAATAAATGGTGTTCAGGTGCTGACTGACCCCAAAACACACTTAATACATAAATGAATCCCCCACTCTAACAGAAATTTCTTCCAAATAATATAAACGCACCTACAATGACATGCGTGATGGTGCAATACAAAAAACATATAACGTGCTCACACAAAAAAAAAAATAACAGAAACAATGCGTTTGCTTCAAATACAAATTAAAGTGTCCAATGTGGTAAATACCACCATAAATTCCTATACAGTGAATCAAAGTGTCCAACGTGCTGAAAAAACACCATAAATTCCTATACGTTGAAAGCTCTTCGTGCTGGTGAATATATAGGTGTATCAAATGGCAGGAAGCTAACCAAAATCAGCTGCAATGCACGCTCACCTCCATGCCTCAACCTGTAAGGGCCAAAACACTTATAGGATCACTAACATGGATCCTCCATGCCTGGAACTCCTCTGGTATCTGGTCACTCTCCCCGCAATCGTCTCCCCTCAGATACAGGCTTACTGGTAATGGACCTCCTCTCCAAATGGATATGTAAATTGTGGCCAGTTATCTCATTAAAAAACATAAATGAACACTTCCATAGTGTATTACCATTTATTTAGGGCTAAATATAGTAAACATCCTCCATAAAATGCACTCACATTTATATTCAGCTTGGTCACAGCATTAATATGAAAACCTCATGTATTAGGTGTTGTTGCATGGGTGTACCAATATGGCGTCCCAACCGGAAGTGTGTCACCTTGTGCCGACGCGTTGCGTCACGTTAATCATGTGACTTCATCAGGGCTCATGTAATTTCATACTTTTCTTTTCATGTTGAAATACACTTTTTTCCTTATGTCAAAAAAATGTTTGCTCAAGACCTCTTCATTATTCTTTCCTTATTATTCCTTTCTCACATCACCTGCATACATACCTGTTTCCACGGCCAATGATGAATATACAGTACATATAGCTTTTGGGCTGTTCGTTCACCAAGCCTTTTCTGACCAAGCCCCCTATGGGTGGGGCAAAATGCATCAGAGTGACAGCTGAGGCCATCCTACTACATATTGTTCCTCTCTGACTCCTGGGGATCGGTTTGAGTGGTGTCCAACCTTATCTATAGCACTCGCAACATGTTTTATGTGGGCACGTTCTTAACAAGCTAAACAGGCATTGACAAACACCCACAGTATGAAATCAAACCCAAGAAATTGTTTAATGCTGAGACAGAAAGCTGTGAAAGGGTAAGTCAATAGAGGCAGAGTAAGCTTTTAACCCCTTGCCGCCCTGCCACTGCATATATACGTGTGCAGGGCGGCACTGGGGTGCAAAAGCACGTTTTAAAACGGGCTCCGCACTCCCGACGTTTTCGCGGGCAGGGGGCGCACGCGCGCTCCCGCCAACCCGTGGGTGACACCATTTGCTCCCGGAGGGATCAATCTTTCGATTTCAGCCAGTGATGTCTGGCTGAAATCGGATGATCGTTCCCTGTCCTATCCTGTCCTGTGTTGACAGTTACACAGGACAGGATATGATGTCATTCTTCTTTGCCTGGACTCATTCCGTTCCAGACAGAGAAGAAGACATACAAATTGTGAGTAAAACAGCACATACCCACAGTTAGAACACTCTAGGACACATTTAACCCCCTGATCGCCCCCCCCAGTTAACCCCTTCACTGCCCTGTCACCAGTGTCACTGATCAGTGAACCGATTTTTACTGATCACTGTATCAGTGTCGCTGGTGACTTCTGATAGTGTTAGCGCCCCTCCCAGATAGCGCCGGTTTGCCCGCCAGTACACCAGTAATCCCGTTTAACCCTTTAATCCCCCCTCCCAGTTAACCCCTTCACTGCCCTGTCACCAGTGTCACTGATCAGTGAACCGATTTTTCCTGATCACTGTATCAGTGTCACTGGCGACTTCCGATAGTGTTAGCGCCCCTCCCAGATAGCGCCAGTTTGCCCGCTAGTACACCAGTAATCCCATTTAACCCCTTAATCTCTCCCCCCCAGTTAACCCCTTCACTGCCCTGTCACCAGTGTCACTGATCAGTGAACCGATTTTTCCTGATCACTGTATCAGTGTCACTGGTGACTTCCGATAGTGTTAGCGCCCCTCCTAGATAGCACCAGTTTGCCCGCTAGTGCATCAGAAATCCCATTTAACCCCTTGATTGCCCCCCTCCCCCCACCAGAAATCCCATTTAACCCCTTGATCGCCCCCCTCCCCCCCCAGTTAACCCCTTCACTGCCCTGTCACCAGTGTCATTGATTACAGTGAACAGATTTTTACTGATCACTGTATTGGTGACTGGTGACTTCTGATAGTGTTAGCGCCCCTCTCAGATAGTGCCAGTTTGTCGCTAGTACACAAGTAATCACATTTGACCCCTTGATTGCCAGGAACACGCTTACTTGCACGCTAAAAAAAAGGCATAAATTACAGTATCTATACCATAGTTTGTAGACGCTATAACTTTCACACAAAGCAATCAATATACACTTATTGGGATTTTTTTTACCAAAAACGTAGCAGAATACATTTTGGCTTAAATTTATAACTAACTTTGAGTTTAGAATATATTTTTTATAGCTGAAAGTAGAAAATATTGTTTTTTTCAAAATTTTCGTGTTTTTTTTGTTTATAGCGCAAAAAATAAAAAGCACACAGGTGATAAAATACCACCAAAAGAAAGCTCTATTTGTGTGAAAAAAAGGACATAAATTTTGTTTGGGTACAGCATTGCATGACCGCGCAATTATCA
Organism: Staurois parvus; assembly: GCF_062004578.1. Lineage (NCBI taxonomy): Eukaryota > Metazoa > Chordata > Amphibia > Anura > Ranidae > Staurois > Staurois parvus. The sequence goes on from NW_028317813.1 coordinate 2,034,884, forward strand.
TTTGAATTAGTGCAGCGCTGTACAGTAAAAAAAGGCATAAATTACAATATGTATACCAGGGGTGGGTAAACTTTTTGACTTGAGGGCCGCAATGGGTTCATATATTGGACCCGGGGGCCGGACCAAGAGTAGATGAATGATGTGTATGTGTCATCCATAGTAAGTATAGTAATATTCCCCCATATTAAGCATAGTATTTAATCCCCCATATAGTAATTCATCCCCCATAGTAATTCATCCCCCATATAGTAATTCATCCCCCATATAATAATTCATCCCCCATAGTAATTCATCCCCCATATAGTAATTCATCCCCCATAGTAATTCATCCCCCATATAGTAATTCATCCCCCATTGTAATTCATCCCCCATATAGTAATTCATCCCCCATATAGTAATTCATCCCCCATAGTAATTCATCCCCCATATAGTAATTCATCCCCCATAGTAATTCATCCCCATATAGTAATTCATCCCCCATAGTAATTCATCCCCCATAGTAATTCATCCCCCATATAGTAATTCATCCCCCATATTAATTCATCCCTCATATAGTATTTCATCCCCCATATAGTAATTCATCCCCCATATAGTAATTCATCCCCCATATAGTAATTCATCCCCCATAGTAATTCATCCCCCATAGTAATTCATCCCCCATAGTAATTCATCCCCCATATAGTAATTCATCCCCATATAGTAATTCATCCCCCATAGTAATTCATCCCCCATATAGTAATTCATCCCCCATATAGTAATTCATCCCCCATATTAATTCATCCCTCATATAGTATTTCATCCCCCATATAGTAATTCATCCCCCATATAGTAATTCATCCCCCATAGTAATTCATCCCCCATAGTAATTCATCCCCCATATAGTAATTCATCCCCCCTATAGTAATTCATTCCCCATATTAATTCATCCCCCATATTACTTCATCCCTCATATAGTATTTCATCCCCCACAGTACTATTCCCCCCCAAGTAGAAATCCAAGTCCCCCCTGTGTCAATTCACTTACCTTTGCTCTGCGCGTTCCTCTCGCCGTGTTCCCGCGCCGTTCCGGTCTTCAGGGCGGACTGTGAGAGGAGCCTAGCTCCCCTCACGTTCCTCACGCTGCCCCGCCTACACACATCCTGACAGCCAATGTATCACGCTCCGCGGGCCGGATTAAAAGGTCCGCCGGGCCGTAGTTTGCCCATTGCTGATCTATACCATAGTTTGTAGACGCTATAACTTTCACACAAAGCAATCAATATACACTTATTGGGATTTTTTTACCAAAAACATGTAGCAGAATACATTTTGGCTTAAATTTATGACTAACTTTGAGTTTACAATATATTTTTTATAGCTGAAAGTAGAAAATATTGTTTTTTTTCAAAATTTTCGTATTTGTTTTGTTTATAGCGCAAAAAATAAAAAGTGCACAGGTGATAAAATACCACCAAAAGAAAGCTCTATTTGTGTGAAAAAAAGGACGTACATTTCGTTTGGGTACAGCATTGCATGACCGCATAATTATCATTTGAATTAGTGCAGTGCCAAACAGCAAAAAAGGCCTGGTCATTAAGGGGGGTAAATCCTCAGGAGCTCAAGTGGTTAAGACAGTAGCTCTGGGTAACTAACTAGCATCATACCACTAGTTTAGTTGTTTTCTGCTTTGGTTCTTATTTGCATTCCTTGATGTGCTATGAATACAGAGCTCCATTAATTACTGTTTGTTGATTTTTATTATAAGATCTTTTTTTTTTTTGTTTAAAAATCTATTTTTTGATCCCAGGAATAAACAGTAAGGGTGAGCTCCAGGTTCTGTCCAAACAACTGAACCAAATTGATGTTTGGCTGAGTTGAACCTCCACCAGCAATGGGAAGTAAAACATTTAGCATTCTACCCTGCATGGGGACATTTGATTATACATTGTACGATTCTATTGTAAATTGCACATATTTTTCTTTCAATAAAATTGTGTCTGGAACAAAAAAAAAAAAATTTAGCATGGTCTGGTATAGATGAATGGAATCTCTAGCCCCTTTGTTTACAAATAAAGCAGCTGAAGCTGTAATTTACACAACATTTTTTTACTTTATAAATGTTAAGTTTGCCATAGTATATTGTATACTTCGTATAGATTCGCCATTTCAAAGTCAGGTTCAGAGCCTCCTACAGACATGGTATTGTCATGTTATTGTTAGAATTTTCTAATTTCTAATGATTTACATAAATCATTATTCAAATCCCTGTCCCCTGTCAAATGGATATTAAAAAGTTTTGGGTTTTTTTTTGCTATGGCAAATTTTCCTCAGGGTACTGCCAAACTCCCCCATGCCATGTGTTTGACAGTTCCTTGCCGATTAGCCTAGATCAGGGGCGGACTGACCATTTGGAAACTCGGGCACTACCCGAGGGCCTGGGGTCAGTAGGGGGCTCCATGAGATGCCCCTGGTACCTTTTTCATAGGCTTTTTTGAGTTTGGGCAAGGACACAGGGGCCCCATGATCCCCTATTGCCCGGGGGCCCCATGAGTTGTCAGTCCGCCCCTGGCCTAGAACAGTGTTTCTCAACCTTTTTTCAGTCAAGGCACCCTTTAAAATTATGGACAGTCTTGAAGCACCCCATTCTAAAATGTGAAAAACTATTCTAATAGTTTTATATAATGCAGCAACATATACACACATGTAGGACATCCAACATTAGAGGTGATTTATTCTTCCAAATCAAATACACTTTTGCACACTGGTATGGAGTAGTATTACAGTGTTTCTCCTCTCCCTCAGTTTTTATCCATCACTGAGTTAATGTGGCCCCAGCACTGATGGAGAGGGGCAAGGGAAACTAGGATGCTGTGCAGGCAGCTGAAATCCTCCTTATCAACTGATGATGTCACTGGTTGTCAGGACGCCAGCATCTAGAAGGCTGTGATGGTGCACAATGAAAACCTGTGGCTTTGTGTAACTAAAAGGCAGGTTTGTTGCACCTGCTGGCTTGTATACAAGTTTTGGGCAATTTTTTGTCATTTTGCCAATTCACCCCAGAAGAAACGTCAAGGCACCCCAGGGTGCCTGGGCACCCTGGTTGAGAAAGGCTGGCCTAGAAAATGGCCAGTAATGTTTTTTAACATTTGGCTTCCAATGCTTTAGTGCTCAAACTTTAGTAATGTTCATCGAACCTGCTTCAAATCCAACCCAGGCATGTTCGGTTTTTGCATGAACTGTTAGACATGGTTGGATTAGTTTGTTGCAGGCTGGATGGTAAGTGAGCTGGGAATTTTTGTTTGTGTTTTAACCACTTCCCATCCAGCCCATGTACATTAATGGCTGGATGGGAGCAGTGCAGGAGCGGGTTGCCGTTCATAAATGGCGCCCGCATTTTCAGCCTGTGCGTGCTCCCTGGGAGTGCACGGCACCTCAATCCGGTTCCTTCTGTGTCCTCCAGATACAGCGGAACACTGATCACTGTGCGGGACCTCTATGTGAGGTCCCGATTCTGTTATCACTGATTGGCCAATCAGTGATCACATGAATAGTAGTAAGCAAGATGTCACTTCCTGACATCATTGCTTACTACTAGTGAAATCTGTGAATGATCACAGAGATCACATGGTACAAGGCTATTCACAACAGCCTTGTGTGACGATCGCGCGTCAGACCCCCGACCTTCTCACCAAACTCGTGACCAAAGGACTAGCCAATCTGAAACCGCGATGTCACGTGTGTAACAATGCCCCGCCCAGCTGCACCCTGCACAATGATTTTCCAGCTAATGGACCACAAATCGATGTACCGGCAGCCTGAATGCGATTGTTACTGGGTCAGATTAATTACACAAATAACCCTTCACACTGTCACCACCTCCTTTTTGTACAGAGAAAGAGGAAACTCGGCAATATCAGCAATAACACTATGATGGTTGAGATAATCGTCTGTATAGCACTGTCACCGCAGACAGGTTATACAGAGGGCTAAACAAACACAGCAGCGCTCTTTTAGAGGCAGGAATTCGTAAGCATTAACGAACTATAGAAACAGTTCAAAATTTCAAAAAGAAAGATTTATCACTAAAAGGTCAAAAGAGTGCAATAAAAATATTTACAGAAAAAAGATGTAACCAATATATATATAAATATACAGAAAACAACGGCACAGCAAAGAGGTAACAGAAAGGAGGTTAAAGGGTTAAAGTACTTGCCAATCAGCCTTGGGTTAAGCAGATCAAGTTTCAGAGCAAAAGGGCTTCCAAGTTGGTTCTGATGTTAAATGGGAGAATTCTTCAACTTACACTCTTAGGCCTGACAGCCTATTTTGTAGTCCCCAGCAGGGGGTGCATCTGAAGCCAAGGACTAATGCCTCATTTGGGGAGGGATTGTCTGGGCGGAGACCCAAACTAAAACCAAAATCTCTCCTAGCTCATATTTTGGCTCATAACGTTTCCTAGGCACAAGTACCATCCCACCTGCAGGTAGATTAATATGCAGACGCATCTAAGGAACGGTTAGATATGCGATATGAAATACATACTTGAGTGGTTCAAGAGATGTAATTTTCTGCTTTCCTATGTACTCCAGCCAAGGAGAGTGACATATCAAACTGTTTGTCTTCTCGTGGCCAATCTGAAGATATGCCTGTTTTTTATCTAAGCCTCTCATATTCCAAGATATGAGACATAGGGGAAAAATGGATTTTAAAAGTGTTATCTAGTTTCGTACTGGTCTGGAATGTCTTTGAACTCAGGGGAAGGCTTGGGTTATCTTTGTATGAGGTGCCAGATTGCTCAGCTTCCCAGCCAGCCCCACACCTAGCTCAAAGATTGTTTATAGCTCGGAGCTACCTGCTGTGCCCTGGCCTGCCTGTCACAATTCCAACACACACACCGACCAAATGTCACTGTGACTCTCAGAGAGGGAGGGGGAGAATGAGGAGAGATATGTTTGTACAAGATGGATGATCCTTTGCCAAGATGGAGGTTGGAGCCAAAATGGTTGAACCGCGTCCATCTCTGTGCGCATGATTGCTACACCTTGTATCATGTGACAAGCTGTGACCAATCACAGCTCTCAAAGTATTTCTCAATGGCTGCAAGAATGCTACCAGAGAGAAGGAGAAATTATTGTTTTTACAGCCTTTATGGGTGTTAAAGCAATTAGTGTAAAAAAAAAAACAAATTAATCACCCCCCACAAGTAGTACAGTGTCACTATGGTGACACTGTACTGCTAGGGTGACATTACGTTAAAAAAAAATAAATAATAATATAAAAAAAAATAAATATGTAAAAAATGATTTGAAAAATTATAATTTTGGGTTATAAACTAATTTGGGTTAGTTTTTTTTTACTAAAAAGATAACTGAATACATTTTGGCCAAGATTTATGAAGAAAGATTATTTATTTTATTAATTTATATAGTAAAAAAATAAAAATCCCAGTGGTGAATAAATACCACCAAAATAAAGTTTCATCTGTCTCAAAAAAATGCTAAATAATGCATATGGGTACAGTGTTGCATGACCGCACAAGTGTGATAGCGCTGAAAGCTGGAAATTGGCCTGGACAGGAAGGGGGTGAAAGTGTCTGGACTTGAAGTGGTTAAAATGCTTCGCCCTTCCATGTGCTCCTTGCTGCAAAGGCCATTTATAGGCTGGGGTGGTTGCTATTATTTTGCACGTTCGACTTATCCCTATTAAACAATCTAAAAGCACTGACTTAGATAACATTTCTGCAGGAAAAAAAGTCATATCCTCTCTTGCACAAATTACATAATTAGGTCCCTCTCTACCATGAAGTAGAAAGGACTCTGTGTCCAGTTCTACAAAAATAAAAAATTTTACTTACAATACTGCCCTCACATAGTTCGCTCTTACTGAAGACCAACTTAAACTTTCATTCTACAAGCTTTGAGAAACTTTATGTGAAGGAAATGGCTTACTTGAGGAAAACCCAACTAATAGCATAATTGGGCATATTAGCCATATGCAAATAATCTGGGAATGATTCTCACATAACTGCCAGAGGTACAGTGTAAGAAGAAGGAAAGCAAGTGCATTGCTGGTAATAATGAATGCGGAAGTGACCAAAAAATGCATTTATTGATGACATCTGTAAAAACTTTATCAGATAGTAGTCTGCAAATAGGAACCCCATAGTTTAAAAAGCAACAGGATACAGAATGGAAAGTACCTGATGATAACACACCCATCACTTACCCAAATTCTTACTGCAACCAATGCTAGAGTCAGTTACACAGATATTGCCACTGTCAATAAGCAATAGAAACTCTATATTAGTATTGGAGAAAGGTCTTTAACAGTTTAGACAGGTGCCTATAAGATTATTTTCACTTAAAACCTATATATGTATCAGGTTGGAGGGATGATACAACATTGTCTACTGACCCTGGTGGAGAGAACCCTACAGAGATGTAGGCTTTACCCTCTGCTTAATACTTCATCCATATAAGGTTTTTTTTAAAAACTCATATGTGTACTCATGTGGATAAGATAATTACAAAGCAGTTACACCATTGTTTCCTCAATACACTTGCAGCAATGATAGTCGACTACAGCACAGAGACCTATTGACTTGTATGATAATTCTATGTTTGCTGTGGTTCCCCTGGGGTAAATGAATACGTTATACCACTGTGACCTATAAGGATCAGGTTATAGAATGTAGAACCTAATCCATATTTTACTTTAGCAGAAACTATTTACAGCCTATTAATAATGCTCCACCACTCCAGTTTTATTCACTCCTGTGATTTAATAACAAGATTTCTAAATAACTTGAGTTTAGACGCTCTACAGACAGATTTAACAGGAAATACTTAGCACAACTTGGCAACAGCACAGACAGCTTGAGTTTAGACATTTATCGCTTCACTGTGTTTCTATTTGTTTCAGGTCCATTTCCTTAGCAAAATACTGACTATATAATTAATGGCTTTATGCGCAGCCATGTGTAAACCCCAGTAAGAACTGTTAATCACAAAAATAACTCAAGGACAGTGTAAGTTTAGATGAGTGGCGACCAGGGGTGGACTGACAACTCATGGGGCCCCCAGGCAATAGGGGATCATGGGGCCCTTGTGTCCTTGCCCAAACTCAAAAAAGCCTATGAAAAAGGGCCCCCTACTGACCATGGGCCCTCAGGCAGTGCCCGAGTTTCCAAATGGTGAGTCCGCCCCTGGTGGCGACTATTTTTACTTAGTTCTAGTGCATACATAGTGCAAAAGTTTGAAATTGTAATATTTGAATAAAACTACAGTAGGTAATGAAGAATGTTACATAATTACATAGTTAATCTGGCTGAAAAAAGACAAAAGTCCATCCAGTTCAATCATAAAAAAAAGGTTATACTCCTATACCCATAGTTGATCCAGAGGAAGGCAAAAAACACAGCAAACATGATCCAATATGCTACTTTGGCTGCAATGCCTCAAAAGTAGCAGAGTGGATTTGTGCACGAGTGACACTTTATCAACACACTGCATGTGCATCTAAGCATCACTTGGAAAATATTTTTGTATGTTTTCTATTTTTTTAAAATATTTTTATATGTTTTTTTTTTTTTTTTTTTCTTTTTTTGGATATTGGACAATTTATTTAATATAAGTGATTTGGCACGATCACCCACTATTTATTTATTTTTGAGTGGCACTAACACTATTTTTTGAATATATTTTCTATTATTACCATGTCTTATGAAGTTTTTTATTACTTATGAGTCAAATTATTTATGGTATGAGCACTTAGATTATTTTAGACACTAAGGGGTTTATTTACTAAAGCTGGAGAGTCCAAAATCAGACTCCCTTCTGCATAGAAACCAATCAGCTTCTAACCTCAGCTTGTTCAATGAAGCTTTGGCAATGAAACCTGGAAGCTGATTGGTTTCTATGCAGAAGGGAGTCTGATTTTGGACTCTCCAGCTTTAGTAAATAAACCCCTAAGTATTGTGTCACTAGATTTATGATATTTATTTATCACGTGTATAATTAAGTTAGTTTGATTTAGTTATTTAGCGCTACACTATTATAATATTTATTCACTTTGAGCACTGTATTTGGTTATAAGTTGGAGTGTCAGCGGCTGCTAACTAGGGAAAAGGGAGGGTGGTCCATACAAGCACAGGAGGATCTCTAATATAT